>NW_016107330.1:371082-376173 GCF_001604975.1 Cebus imitator
CTGCCTCCAGGGATCATCATGTTGGCCAGTCTGGTCTCGAACTTCTGACCCCATGTGATCCACCCACCTTAGCCTCCCAAAGTGCTGGGATTACAGGCCTAAGCCAACGTGCCCAGCTATTTTTTAAATTTCTTTGAGACAGAGTCTCACTCTGTCGCCCAGGCTAGAGTACAGCCGCTCACTACAATATCCACCTCCCGGGTTCAAGCAATTCTCCTGCCTCAGCCTCCTGAGGAGCTGGGATCATCCCCATGCACAGCTCATTTTTGCATTTTTAGTAGAGATGGGGTTTCACCATGTTGGCCAGGCTGGTCTCAAACCCTTGACCTCAGGTGATCCATCTGCCTCAGCCTCCCAAAGTGCTGGGATTACAGGTGTGAGCCACTGTGGTCGGCCCCAATTTCCTTTTAATGACCAAACTGACTTGAAGCTCCATCCCTAAAGATTGTGGGAAGGGTGTTTTCCCTGTCCAAGGATCCCCCCACCCAAAGAACCCTGGGAGCACCAGCTCACCCCAAGGCTGCCAGTCACTGTCCAGTAGGGTAGCCCCTAACTATACATGACTATTTGAATTAATTAAATAAATACAGCTTAAAATTCAGTTCCTGATTGTATTTGCCCACCTGACTAGTGGCTACTGTATTGCACAACACAGCTCTAAAGTCTCTGCTGCATTAAGCCAGAGTCTCAGAAATCTGCAAGCCTGAGCAGCGCCCCACAGAGGCTAGCTGTCACTGGTTACTGGAGGGGACTCATGAGAAAGCCCAGAACACCGCTCTCCACCTGCTGTCCTTACTCTAGGAATCTTGAATGCTGTTCGTTCCATGAAGCACAGCAGGCATTGGTAGGGGTCTCCATGACAATTCACACTGGTGGTTTGGGATCCCCAAGCAAATGCGACATAGCATGGAGACTTCTTTGGTCACCAAATCATCTTTGGATCAGTTGAAGGCTAAAGAAGGTCTTTCAATATAAAGTCGGCCAACGTGCTTTGATTATAATGCAGCAGTCTGAATATGAGCACATGGATGACATCTGAAGGGCAGTGTGTGACTGAGTCTTAACAAAATATTCTGAAATGTCTGATGGGTCACTTGTGCTGGACAGCTGGTGCGAAAGCCTGGCAGCTCACAATAACACTAGAACAAGTGGTCGGGCACGGTGGCTCTCGCCTGTAATCCCAGCACTTTGGGAGGCCGAGGCAGGTGGATTATTTGAAGTCAGGAGATCGAGACCAACCTGGACTGGTGATGGTGAAACCCGGTCTCTACTAAAAATACAAAAAGAAAATTATCTGGGTATGCTGGCACACGCCTGTAATTCTGGCTGCTTGGAAGACTGAGGCAGGAGAATTACTTGAACCTGGGAGGCAGAAGTTACAGTGAGCCGCAATCACATCATTGCGCTCCACTCCGGCCTGAGTGACAGAGTGAGACTCTGCCTCAAAAAAAAAAAAAAGACTAGAACTAGAACAGACCAGGGGACTGGAGGCATCTCTCTGCAAACACTGGAGACAGGGGACAGGTCCCTAGGTCCTGCAGCTGCTGAAACTTACGATGGAATGGACAGGCCTCTGCTGAGCCACTGAGGGCTACAGAACCTGAAGGCTGCCCGGCCAGTGCCACCCAGTGCACAGTTTGCTCCCACAAGCCCTGATCTAAGACATCCTTCCCTTTCTGGGCACTGGGTCTAGAGAGGCAGCATTAAAGCTTGCTTTTGTTCTCCTCATATCTTATCAAGGTCACAAGCTGACCTCCATGTTGCTAAATCCAATGGTTAGTTTCAATCACTGTTTGCTGGGCTCATCAATATAATTTGACACAGTGGCCCCTCCAGAGCTTCAGAACTCCTTTTTTTCTCCTTTGGATGTCAGAGGCCTCTCCCTCTTGGTTCTCACCTACTCCCTCGGTCGTTCCTTTTGTCTCCTCTGCTGGTTCCTCCTCCAGCATACACCCTCTTTGTGTTGGAGGACGCCATGTCCTGGTCCTTGGACCCCTTCTCTACCCACACTCCCTTTCCAGGTGGTTTCATCCACCTTCTAGTTTTTACTAACATCTGTACTCTGATGCCTTCCAAGTTACTGTCTGCAGCCACCACTTCTCTGACCTCCAAATTCTGATAGCCAACTGCCAATTCCAACTCCTGTGGATGTGTGGTAGGAATCTCAAAAGTCTTGATTGCATCCTGCCTACCCAGACGTCTCCTCTGAAGTCCTCCCCAGCTCCACGGGTGCCAACTCCATCCTTCTAGTGCCTGGCCAAAAACCGTGCAGGTCATTCTTGGCTCCCGACTTAGCCTACATCCAATCCGTCAGCAAAGCCTGCTGCCTCCATCGTAAAATACATTCAGGATCCAAACACTTCTCTGTTTTTTCTCATCCCATTCATCGCTTCTACTCCTGTCCAAGCTACTATCATTCTCTTTTTTGAGACAGGGTCTCCCTCTGTTGCCCAGGCTGCCCCTCTGTTGCCCAGGCTGCAGTGCAGCGTCGCAGTCTCAGCTCCGCCTCCAGAGCTCAAGCGATCTGCAACCTCCGCTACCAGAGCTTAAGCGATCCTCCCACCTCAGCCTCCTGAGTAGCTAATTGCATGCCACCATGAATGGCTAATTTTTTTTTAAGAGATAGGATTTTGTGGCTAGGCATGGTGGCTCATGCCTGGCTATAATCCCAGCACTTTGGAAGGCCAAGGTGGGTGGATCATGAGGTCAGGAGTTGATAACCAGCCTGGCCAATATGGTGAAACTCCATCTCTACTAAAACTACAAAAATGAGCCAGGCAGGGTGGCACCTGCCTGTAGTCCCAGGTACTCGGGAGGCTGAGGCAGAAGAATCACTTGAACCCAGGAGGCGGAGATTGCAGTGAGCAGAATCAAGCCACTACACTCCAGCCTTGGCTACAGAGCAAGGCTCCATCTCAAACAAATAAGATAGGATTTTGCTGTGTTTCCCAGGCTGGTCTCAAACTCCTGGACTTAAGTGATCTGCTCACCTTGGCCTCCCAAAGTGCTGGGATTACAGGTGTGAGCCATCATGCCCAGCCCACTATCATTCTCTTGCATGGATGATTGCCCTGGCCTCCTGGCTGGCTTCCCAGGACGCTTCCTTCCCAAAGTCCATTCTCCACACAGCATCCAGGAGCCATCTCTCTGTTCCCGCCTCCTTGCTGATTTTGGAACACTGCAGGCATGGTCCTTGTCAGGACTCTTTCATTTGCTGTTCCAGGCCAGGACTGTTCCTCTCGTAGATGCCCACATGACTTGTTCCCCTTTTCCTCCCATTCCCTGATCAAATACCTGCCAATTGACAAGGACTTTTCACATCACCCCCACCTGCTCACTTGCTTCCCTGCCTGTCCACATATTTACCATCAGAACAGAACTCTGCCTGACCATTTATTGTCTCTCCCCCCGCAACCACCAGAATGTAAGCTCCATGTGAGCATAGCTTAGTTTTGTCCACTGGTGGATCTCAGCATTTAAAATAGTCTACCACCTGGTAAGTGCTGCAGAAACATTTATTGAAACGAACAAGCCAGTATTGGCTACTCCGCCTCTGCCTGTGCTCATCTTACCTTCCACCTGAAAGCTTCTGCCCTCTGTAATTTCACCCTGCACCCTTCCACCAGCCAATGATCCCACACCTTCCCCCTCCAAACCCCTTAAACTCCCTGGACCCAAACTCCTCAGGAGGCAGATTTGAGGTTTCCTCCCATCTTCTCGTGTATCTGCCCTACAATTTAAACTCTTTCTCTGCTGCTGTCCTGGATGTCTCGGTATACTGGCTTGCGGCACATCAGGCAAATGAAGCTATCAGACAACAACAGCAAACCAGACGCCTGAGCATTCAGGAGTGATGGCTATGGAGCCTCCCTGGGTTCAGAAGGCCCGGTTCGTGTCTCCAGAAACCTGGCTCTCCAACCTCCTGGGCATATTACTTTGGCTCCTTGTTCCTGTGTCCAAGGAGTTGGCAAGAAGGCAACTCCTCCCCTCCTTGAAGCCAAAGGAACAAAACAGACTGGAGGGGAGAGGTCACCATCCACTGTCATTAGTTGGCGCCATCAGTGACAGCAACAGGACACAGAACCTAAGGCTGTATCCATCCTGGGCCCCCAGGGAAACATCAGGGGGAGTGGTACTAAGGAAGTGCTCATCTCTTATAGCCAAAGGGCCATGGAGGGGGACAGTAACTGTCCCCTCCCAGTTCAGAAAGTGTTAACATAAGCACTTCAGTTCTCAGGCAGATAACTACATGAGTCTATATTTAAAAAAGAAGAAAGAAAGAAAAGGAAAAGGAATCCATGCTAGCAGGAAATAGGAATTGCTGTATAGAAGAAAGGGTCACCCACTGAAGGGTGGGCTAAATAGAATTCCACGCCTGGGCTTTGAGGTCCTGGGATGGAGAAGGCTGTAGAAATGCTGGGATCAGTGGAACCCTCAATAAATAGAGTTCTTGTTAAAGAAGCACAGTCATTGGTGGAATGGACTGACCATCTTTTTTTTTTTTTTAAATAGAATCTCACTCTGTCGCCCATGCTGGAGTGCAAAGGCACAGTCTTGGCTCACTGCAACCTCCACCTCCTGGATTCAGGTGATTCTCCTGCCTTAGCCTCCTGAGTAGTTGGGACTACAGGTGTGTGCCACCACATCCAGCTAATTTTTTGTATTTTTAGTAGAGACGGGGTTTCACCATGTTAGCCAGGATGGTCTCGATCTCCTGACCTCGTGATCTGCCTGCCTCGGCCTCCCAAAGTGTTGGGATTACAGGTGTGAGCCACCACGCCCGGCCTGAACTGCCCATCTAAGATCAATCCTTAGGATAGCAGAGATCAAGAGAAAGAGAAAGAAAGGCACCCAGAGCAGGATGTGCACGGTGGCTCACACCTGTAATCCCAGCACTTAGGGAGGCCAAAGCAGATGCATCACTTGAGGTCAGGAGTTCAAGATCAGCTTGGCCAACATGGTGAAACCCTGTCTCTACTAAAAATACAAAAATTATCTCGGTGTGGTGGTGGGTGCCTGTAATCCCAGCTACTCAGGAGGCTGAGGTGAGAGAATTGCTTGAACTGGGAGGCAGAGGTTGCAGTGAGCCAA
>NW_016107330.1:376228-377687 GCF_001604975.1 Cebus imitator
AAAAAAAAAAAAAAAAAGAAAAGCACCCAGATCCTAGAACATATAAACACTTCCAACATGAGGACCGCGGGGTACAGGTCACTGCCGTTAGTGGAACCCCTTCTCTACCCAGCCATGCCGGCACTAAGCCCTGGGTCCTTCTGACGGACACTGCCACGTTTTTGCAGTCACCACTCCTTTCACTGTAGTAAGCTGTGCCCTCAGCAGCACCCATGTCTTTCTATAAAGAGGAAGAAAGCTCAGAACGGCCCTCAGAAAACTGCATGTGGACAGCATCCGGAGTCCTGGCTGGAAGAGGGAAGGGCACTAACAGGGCTGCTTCACCGGAGCTGTGTCTCTCCCACCTGCCTTGGAGGAACCTCTTGGGACAACAGCAACTTCTGGCCTCTGGGGACCTAAGGAAGCCAAGCGGCAAAGCGGTATGAAAATGAAACCAATGCTAGGGCCACGTGCACATCAAGGCAGTTTGCGGGGCACCTGGTAGGTCTACTGAAACCCAGGGCCCCTCACCAACCTTCTCTCCCTGGCAGGAACACCCTCCTTTGAGTTAAGGTTTTGCAGACCACAGGACATGCCTGAGAGACCTTGTGCCTTTGCAGAGAAAGGCATTATGTGCACCCAACACATTTTGCAGATATTTAAGGGAGAAGACAGACATGGGTCAGATGTGACACAAACAAGGCTCTCAGGCCACCGGGCTGAGTGAAGGTGCCACACAGAGGCTTCTTGGCCACCTGGGGCCCCTTCGAGCCTGTGAGGGATCCTGGGAGGCTGGAGTGGTGAGGATAGCAGAGGAATACCGAAGGTAATCTCAGCCAATTTCACAGTTTTATCACAAGCCAGCCCTATATTAGCCCTCCTGTTTTGAAGACAAACCAAATTTGTATTTAAAAAAATACTTATGCCTGATCCATGCCCTACGGTAAAATAAGCACATTTATTACACAGAAGGAAGCCTGATGTCTCTGAGGCCTTCAGCAGACTATTTACAACATTTGGGTACAAGGCAAGGTGACCTTCAGACCACAAAGTGGCAATGGCTTGCATATGGCAAGGCAGGGTCTCTCCAAGGGCATGAGACACACAGGCCACCACCATATTTTAGGGGACCTGGGATTTTGCGAAGGGAAGACATGTCAAAACAGGTTAGAAACATGCATGCTTTAAAACATTTAGCATTTAAAAACAGAATGCTGTCACACACACACACACACACACCCCCCAAGACAATATAATTGTGCCGTTTACTAGCAATGATCTAAACATATCTGAATGCCCCTTTGAACACAAAGCACAGCCAAATGCCCCACCTACCGCAGACGGACCCTGAAGCGACATACCCCACGAAAACAAGTGACAGATATGGATGCTTGATTGATAGATAGACAGATATTATTTTTTTTGAGACTGGGTCTGGCTCTGTCTCAGAAGGGTCAGGTTGCCCAGGCTAGAGTGCAGT
>NW_016107330.1:379562-399529 GCF_001604975.1 Cebus imitator
GTACAAAGGAAGAAAGGAAGGAAGGAAGGGAGGGAGGGAAGAATGACGGGAGGGAGGGAGGGAGAGTGAGGGGGGGAGAGAGAGAGAGAAAGAAAAAGAAAGAGAGAGAGAGAGGAAGGAAGGAAGGAAGGGAGGAAGGAAAATAAAGAAGAAAGAAAGAAAAAGAAAGAAAGGAAGAAAAAGAAAGAAAGAAAGGAAGGAAGAAAGAGGGAAGGAGGGAAGGAAAGAAAGAAAGAGAAAGAAAGAAAAAGAATTATTTGGCTGGGTATGGTGGCTCTCATCTGTAATCCCAGCACTTTGGGAAGCCAAAGCAGACGGATCGCTTGAGCCCAGGAGTTCGAGACCAGAATGGGCAACATGGCAAACAAAACCCCATCTCTCCAAAAAGCACAAAAAATTAGCCAGGGGTGCTGTTGGGTGCCTGTGGTCCCAGCTACTCTCGAGGCTGAGATGGGAGAATCATTTGCACCCAGGAGGTTGAGGCTGCAGTGAGCTGAGATCACACCACTGCACTCTAGCCTGAGTGACAGAGCAAGACCCTGTCTCAAAACCAACCAACAAACAAAAAAGAATTCTTTGGGAGATACAATTTTACATCACCAGAGAGTCAAAAAAACAAAAAAAACAAAACCCTTCTATTTTGCCTATTGGCCCCATTTGAGACGACCCTGGTGAAATTTCTCGGCTAACTCTCTCCACCTCTGTCAAGTTAACTGAGACACCACCTAAATCTCCAGGAGGGACCTGGCAGCCTTCTGGCTCTGCAGCATTTTCCCGACGAGCAGTTGCTGCGCACACGCAGACACTGGCAACAGAGTCTCATGCTTCCCTAAGCTGGAGCACCAACCTAAGTGTGACACCGTGTGATCTAAATTTTACTAAGCAGAAGAGAGGTAATCTCCTGATATAAGAAAATGGGCTGTCTTCTGGATAACCGCAACAATTCATCTCTGAGTCGCTGAAGGTCATTAGTACGTGTTATACAAGTGGAGCCATTCAAGAGAAAAGGGGGAACTCATTCGACACAGAAGTGCAGAAACTGTGAACAGCAGCCCCCAAACAAGGACACAGAGACGCATCCCCAGGGGCAAGGCTGGCGGGGAAAGGAGGCGACCCAGCCCCGGTGGCTGATCCGTGGGGACTCCTGTCTGGGTTTGCGCTGTTGTTCAGTAACATTCCCCAGGCAAGCCGTGGGTGCCAGGCCCGGCTTGAAACCCAAGGATGGCTTCAAGTTCTTGCCACCAGATCAGAATGCTGAGTTCATCGTTGCCGGTGGGCCGCCCCCACCTCTCCTTCGTCACCCTGTTCAAGGATGGCCGGCCCCTCCTGGGAAAATCGCTACATTTCCTCAGATAACAGATGCACACATGACTAATCAGGCCTACCCTAAGAAGTGAGAAGCAGCAGCAGAAGCCACAGCACACTCTGCATTGCGAAAATGGAAAATGGGGTGACCTAGGAGATGACACAGATGCCAATCGGCGAACTTCTGTTTCTATTCATCTCATCCTGAAAAACTTTTCTGCCTGAACCCGTGGGATGGAATAAAATGAAAAACCCCATTCTGCAAACCACTTTGCCCGGTGGGCAGCAGCTAGGTTTCCTTCCTGTGTCCTCGGGAGCCCTCTGATGGAGGAAGCTTAAATGACAGCGCTTTTAACCTAACAGCCACCAGGCTCAAGTGGCCCCCGATTTTCCAGAATTGAAAAGAGGAGGAACCATAAAAGAAGCCAAATGTTTTCTCCCTCTGGCACTGTGCCCAGTGAGAGTGGTCGATCAGAGGTGCTGCAGACACGCTCAAAAGCGGCGTTCAGTGCCCACAGCACGCTGCCTGCTGCCATTAATTCCTGCCATGGTTCTTAGGGCGCCAGGTCTCTGTCACCTCCCAGTCCCCAGTTTCCTTACCTTGTCCTACTGCGTGTGAGTCAGGATGCCTGATGGGCTGAGCGCTGATGATCTCATCCTTGTCCCACATGTCCAGGGAATCCCAGGTCTGCCCTGAGCTCCCTGTGTCCTTGGGAAAGTCGGTTAATCTCTGGGCCTCACCGTCCTCATCTCTGAGCTTGGGGACTTGGAGCAGATGATTTCTAAGTATCTTCCGGCTTTGAATGGAGCATTTGTCTTCGGTAGCCCGGCTTAAAGTTTAAAGTCATAAAAGGAAAGTGGAATCTGATCCTTAGAATGAGAAGAGCAGAGCAAGCTACCGACTGCACTGGAAGCAAAGTGAAAATGGTGGGTGGGGAGGTGCCATGGACCTGATGCAGAGGCCCTAGGATCCCGCCAGTGCCGTGGCGCCTTTCTCTGCAGTCCCTGGCCTGCCTCCCTGCTGATCCCTCTCTTCCGGAGTCTGGTGCTGCCAATTTGCCAGGTGAGCCCTGCCAGCATCCCATTGCAGGCTCTCATGGCCCTCACCTTTCCTTACACCCTCATCCCTGCAGGAGCCGCAGGACCTCGGCTGGCCAGCTGGCTCTGCCTGAAGGGTGCAGGTCGTGTCCTTGGTAGGGAGACTGGCAGCCGCAGTGCTGGGCCTGTCCCAGGCTGAGCAAGAGGCTCCTGGTGTCAGTTCTGGAGCAGCCACAGGCCTGAGCAGGCCCCCGAAAGTGATGACTTTAGCACACCACAGCACAAGCTCTGCAGGCCCCCACGGCCCCTGCCACCTCCTCCTCCTCCCCCTCTCCAGTCTCCCTGTCCTCCCCAGCGTAGTGCGGCCTCCAAGGGCAGCCTCCAAGGTGTAGATGCTCAACCTAATGCGTGGGGACAGGAAAAAGCAGCCACCAGGGTGGAGGGTCTCCCAGCAGAAGCACAAGGTCTGGGACAGTGAGAGGCATCCATCACTGAACCATCTCACAACTTCGAACAACCCCAGAACAGCGGGCTCCAGAGTGCAGTGTGACATCACTTCCCATCTTGCTGGGAGATGGGGCTTTTGCCAAGAATGGGCCCCTGGGGATTCATCGGGCGGCATTTTCATGCCGCTGGCATAAATAAAGACTTGTATCAAAGGCTGCCATTCTGGGCAGAAGGTACCGTCTGGACCCCCTGGGGGTGTCCTCTCTGTCCCCAGGCCCTTGGCTCCTACCGCCTAAGCCCATCACATCACTCAGGAGGGTCCGAGCTGCTGGCCCCCACCCACATTTGCTGGCTCAGTTTTCCTCTGCAAGGGAAGCTGGACTTCCTCCACATCCAAGTTCAACTACATGACATCAGGCACACAGCCTTTCTCCGACAGCTTCGAGCCTCTATTTGTCTCCAGGGGCTGTCCCAGAAATCATGGCTGGGAGCATTCAAGAATATGGTCCCAGAGGTCCCCTTGCCCTTCCCCAAGAGCCTGCCTGAGCTGGGGATCCTTTCCTTACCCCCCAATCCGAAAGGCAGCCTGGCCTTCCAAACTGGAGTCCGTGGTTCGGAGTGGGAGATCCACAGCCAGGGCCCGGGACACGATTCCCCCTTGCTGGTCTCAAAGCATTCCTAACCCTCCAAGGGTCCGTCCTGGTCTTCCACGGAGTTTCCCAAAAGCGCGCGCCACACTTGGTGGGCGCTCAGCCCCGAAGCGCCTGTGAACACCGCCCATCCCAGGATGCGCGAAGCCAGTTGGTACGAACGCCTGGAAGTAACACTCCCCATTTGTCATCCTTCCCACGGGGAAGGCTGCCTGCTGCTCCCAGCCCTCAACTCCAATGAAGTACAGTTGTCAAGAAAAGGTGGTCTAAATAAAGCCGGAGACTCACTCACTGCACCAATCAGCGCCGCGCGTCCGTCTGGGTCTCGGCGCCGGCTGCGCGCAGCCGCCAGGAGGTGGCCGTCGGGACGCCAGCGCCGCCCGGAGCAGTGGTGCAGGGTCTCCGCATCGCCGGCTGCTGCTGCTGCAGCCCCGCAGCGCTCAGCACTGCTGACTTGGCCCGGGCGGGCAGGCGGCCGGGGAGGGGGAGGGCCCGCAGCAGTTTGGGCTCTAACTGCCGCTGCGCAAGGAGACCGGGAGAAGCCGGCTGCAAGGACTGGACTGGCCAAGGCTGGGGCAGTTGCAAGGGGGTGGGAGCCCAGTGAGCGGGAGAAATACCCCTGAGTCAGCACTGGTGCATTGGGAGGTGTCCCGGGGAACCTGGCCCACGGCATGGACAGAGTGTCCCAAACGCATCCCCCTCCGTGTCACCCTCTAGTCATGCACCCCCACCTAATTCTGAAGCCAGCTCTAGCCTCCTGTTTCCCGTCCATCAGACTGTAATGCACCCTGCTCTGAGGTCGCGGGACATGGAAAGGGAGAATTCTCTTTCAAGCCCAACCCAGGCCCGGGGGAACCCCCTAGATGTTACTGTGGGGTCACAGACAAGGCCGTGGGGATTTGACGTGTGGGCAGGGACAAGGGCAACCCCAAAGCTAGTGGGCCTGATATGGGGGTGACTGTCAGGTGCGGTGCTCATCATTTCACTCACTGCAGTGGATTTGCTGCCTGGGAAATGCAGCCCCCACTCCCAGCTCTGCTTGTGCCTTACTACCTACTTAGCGGCCAGCTTCCCTGTTCTGCTGCCTGAGAGATGAAGGTGTCCCAGGCTAAGATCTCCCCCATCACCTGCCCATCCCTGAGGGTCTCATGTCACCTTGGCGGCTGCACCTCCTCTTCCCAAACATCCCTGTGGTCGCTTTGGCCCAGACAGTGCCTGTCTGAGGGAAGGGGGCCTCCGGCCATACGAAGACTGTAGAGGCCAGGGCAGCCACCTCTTGTTCATTTCAACCTTGTAGTTCCTTTCACAAGCCCCACTGGGGTCATCTGCTCTTCCCCGGGCCCCATCTGTGAAGTTCCTGTCTCCCTTGACCTCCCCGTAGGGGACCAGAGACTAATGGGCAGGGACACAGCGCTGGGGGTCAACGGTGGCATTTGCTCTGCAGTCCTTACCAGCAGCCCTCTCCCTTGGCTAATTCCAGGCAGGAAGGATGCTTGTTTGTCATCCAGTCTGGGCAGAGAGGCACCAGAAGAGAGGTGTGCGTCTGGGCAGACCCGGTCTGTTCTCTCCCTCCCCAGGATGGAGAGGTCACAGACACCTCCATCCCATGGGTGAGGGCAAACTAGAAGTCCAGAGACAAACAGCTGGTCCTAGCAGCTGCCAAGGTTGGGGGTCAGAGACTGGGGTGGGTTAGGGTTCAGCCTGCTGCACAAGTGAGGTTCCATCCTTAGCATCCCACCATGCTGACCTCAGAAGACCCTGGTGCATGGGACCCCAGTGACTCATTTGGGTGTGCTGGGCTTAAAATCATTTGTGGCCAAGGACATTAGTCTGGAAAATTAAAGGTCCTGCAGATTGATGGACAAAAGTCAAAGATGGTTTTCAACATACAGGGAATGTATTTTAAAATGGAGCAAGAGACATGGCTATAAGGAGGGAACGGGGGCTTCAAAAGCAGCCAGTAGAAAGTCGCTCCTAATTGCGGTGGGGGAATTATGTCCAGCCTGCAGAGTGCTTTTCTAGTCTAGGGGATGATATAGCCTAAGACCTCATAAAACATTTGTCTAAATGACTGCAGTGTTTGGTATGAGCACCTCACATGCCCTAAGGAGCTTCAATGCCAGCAGCTTCCTGCCATAGTACAGGCAGGTACCCTAAGCACAGCCTTCAATTCAGACTCCTGTCTAGAGTGAGAACCAGACACAATGCTGGGACCCACAGGGGTCATGTGGCTCCACCAGCCTCGGCTGCTCCCAAGAGCCCGGTTGCTGTTTCAGGGGCTTGCCTGGATCATTTATATCTGGGAGCTTTGCTGCACATCCTTTGAGTGATTTATGATGAGTCTAAAATTTCTTTGTAAAATGATACCTTTTTGCTTTGGGAGGGATCACAAGGAGCTCAGCCCTCCAGGGCCCAGGACCACCTGGGCAGACGCCGCTGTTGGCACTGCATAACATTCCCCCCAGTGCAGACCTGAGCTGAGCTCTGTATGTCTGGGGATGCCACTCCAGCAATGCCAGCCTGGGAGCTCCTCCAGGTGGCACCTACTGAGGCAGCAAATGGCTTCGGGGAGGCCCTCTGGCTGGGTGCACAGGAGTCTGGGTCCCAGAGACCATCGCTCACGTGCCTCAGGCTGCTTGTGTATTTCCCCAGAAAGAGCCACTGCCCCAAGTGCGCTTCCTGCTGCTTTTGTGCAATCCCATCTAGACGAACCCCTTATGGAGCCCCCTCCCCTACTGCCTGGCACCCGATGCTCCCACCATTCAACACCTGCTACCAACACAGAAGAGGCCCATCTCCTTCTTAAAGGCTACAGCCTCTGCCCTGTGGTCACTCATCATTCTATTTCCAGTTTCCCTCCAAAGCTCCTCTCAGTAAATCCGAAAGAGGAAAACCTCCACCCCCAGTGAAGAAGACCGTGAAGGCTACACCAGTGTTCCCAGGTTTCAAGCCAAGCTGGAGAAAGATCACAACAGAGACCAGACCCACATTCTCCGGCCCAATTCCACATGGCTGAAAGAGCCAGTAAACTGGACGCAAACACACGCGCAGGACGGCTCGCGACTAAGGCAAGGATTAAGCCTCAACTCATCAGTAAGTCGGCGGGGTCTCCGCCCCCAGCATGTGGGAGAGGGAAGCTAGCCCAAAGTCAACGTTCTGATGGTGCTGTGGATTTGCCCAGGGCTGAGCACTCCCTGATCTGAGGTACCCAACAAACTGACCCGAGAGTGGGCAGCATCCCCTTTCCTCCCTCCCTCCTCCTCCCCTTCCTCCTCCTCTTCCTCCTCCTCATCCTCCTCCAGCTGACTCCTCCTGCTGTTGCTGCTGCCACTGCTGCCTCTGCCGCTGTTGCGGTCTGCAGTCACTTGAAGGAGAAAGATTTCGCAGTACGGCATTCTTAAAGCTACAGTGTCCAAATTCTCCTTCAAACCCCAACTGTCACTGACATCAGCAAACTTACCAGGGTCCTTTGCAGAGGGTCGGTGGGTAAGGAGATGGGATGGGGGGCTTGGAGAAGTCAGGCGAGTGGGAACCAGATGCTCAGACTCTGGCAAGGGTAAAGAGGAGAAGCAGGCTGTACCGTGAGAGCCTCTGCAGTTAAACCAGGTTTCTGGGACTGCAGCGGGACTGCAATGGAGTAGAATTTTTTTTCCAATCGTAAAACCTCCACCAAAATCTCCTCCACAAACTTATACTCTTTGTAGCTTAATTAAAATACAAAGTGCAAACATAAAGCCAACATGAGAAAGAAACCCAATCTTAAAAAAAAAAAAAAGAAAACAGCAATTTAAAAAATTATTTCTAAAAATTTACTCCTGTGAGCAACTGACTCAGCTCTCCCCATAGTGCTCTGCCGGTAAGCCATCGGGGAAGGACCTGGATGGAGTTCCTAGCACCCAGAGTTTCTGCAAAGTGCAGGCAGAGGACTCCAGTTTCTTAGGGGAGATAGCTTTTTAAAACCCAAAGGAAAGGGGATCTTTCGGCTGGCTATCCAAGGAGCGTGTCAATGAGCCGATCTAGCATCCAGAAACCAACACACCCCTCCCTGAAAGTTACCTCTCTCATCTGCTCAGCTGCTGCCGTCCTGCCTGGATGCTGGCAAGTTGCAGACTGCTCGGGAGAGGCAGGACCCGAAATAAGAAGTGTCAGCTGGGTCCCTGCACCCAAATGGTGCTGGGAGTCAACGCTGCAGGCGGCGGGGATGGTCTCCCCCACACTGCCCCCGCCCCTCGCCAGTTGAATTTAAACCCCTGACACTGCAAGATGCCCACTCCTACAGAGACACCTCTCCACGGAGCCTCCTCCCTCCCCACTCTCTCACTCAACTAGGTCCAAGGCTTTGCCCCACCTCCCAGATTGGTTCACCTGAAGATGATTTTCTTGCAAAAAAAAAAAAAAAGATTAAGACTCTGCAGAGTCTTAATCCTTCATTCTGGAGAAGGTGGAACTTGTTCAGAAGTTTGAGAATTACAGCCTGACGCTCAGAAAGGAGCAGAGGTGACGAGCCGACAGTCTGCTTTGCACCAGACAAGTCGACACCGTTGCTTTATCAAGAAGGGCAGAGGTAGACCCGGGGTGAAGAGAAGAGGAAAATTCCTTTCCATCCACTGGCAAATTCTCAACAGTTTGGGAAATCTCTATTTTTGTTTTCCTTCAAGAAAACCCCACTTAAAATTTGTTAATGCGCATGAAATGTATGAGATTGCCACTAAGTGTCAATTTTGTCCTGACACATCTGTGACTCTTAAAATTCCTGTTCCAGCCTCTGTGCAAGTTAATATTCTTTAAGATTGAGGTAGAGATTTAATTGAGAAAATTCCAGGAGAGAGAAGCACTTTAAATGCAGATATGGTTAAGATAGCGCATTCTAATATAACCCACAGGGGTTAGGCAGAATAGATATACTGAGAGGTAGAAGGCGGTCAGGGATGTAGGTATTTCCAGGTTTTCAATTTATCACAAACTCAGAGCTCGAGAAAGGAAAATAAAGGAGGAAGTGTGTGTGTATGCGTATGTGTGTTTGAGTAGGGAGACTAAAACTCCCCTTCTAAATAAAGTGTTCGGAAAGACCAATTGCATCAATTCCATGTACATTTCATTACTGAAGTAAGCCCAGGAGTGTGTGACTTGTTTCTAAACAGAGGCGAGGGGAGGCTCTGCTGCCCGCATCCTGCTTGGGACACAGCCACACTGCTGCAGTGCACCACGGTCAATGTGGGCACAGTGTCTTGCGGCTGCCCTCACCCGCCCTCCCTCGAGGGCTTTGACACACAGGTGAGGCTGTGCAGCCTGCGCTATGCTGGCAGACAGAGGCAAGGGCCAGCCACCATCAGGATGTCTTCCTTCTCCTCCTCCTGGCTGCACCCAGGCTGAGGTGAGGGAAGACCACAGACTCATGGAGTGTCATAGTGGGGAAGACACCCCAGAGAGCATGTAACCCAGTCCTTCCATTTCATGGATGGAAGAACTGAAAGGTGATAAATGGCTGGGCCTTAGTCACCCAAGGTCACTGAGCCTGTGAGATGCAGCGCCTGGATTAGAATGTGGGTCTTCAGGTTCTTTGTCCTGTGATCTCCTCCCTGTACCTGTCATTGCACCCTCTTGGGCGAGTGGTCTGCCTCTGGCACTTCCTCACATGACCTTGATGACCACGTCGCTGCTCCGAGACTCAGTTTCCCCTCCATAGATGTGATAGATAATACGCAGACTGAAGCAAAAAAATTTCAACTCTGAAACCGGGAAAAATACCAAGTCATTTTCTTGTAACCAGAGGCAGAGAACAGGCACAGGGTTCAAGTCCAAAGCAAGCGTTTCTTTAGTCTCCTCCAATTTTGAAACCCAGAATGTCCTCTGCATTAGTTTCGCTGGCTGCTCTAACGACTGTCTGCAAGCTTGGTGTCTTAACAGAAATGTATTGGCTCACAGTTCTGGAGACCAACAGTCCAAACTCAAGGTGTGGGCAGTGTTGGTTCCTTCTGGAGGCTCAGAGGAAGCATCTGCCCCAGGCCTCTCTGCAGCTTCTGGGAGTGGCTGGCAGTCCTTGGTGCTCCTTGGTTTCTAGACACATCCCTCCAGTCCCTGTCTTTGTCTTCCTGTAGTGTCTTCTCCTCTATGTGTCTTCTTCCCACAAAGACACTTGCCACTGGATTTAGGGGCCACCCTAATGCGGGGTGATCTCATCTCCAGACCCTTCATTATATCCACAAAGACCGTTTTTCCAGATGGTCACATTCACAGGTTCTAGCTGGACAGATCTTTTTGGGGCCATCTTTCAATTCACAACATTAACCAGTGAAAATTTTCATATGAGGATTATCTCACGTGAAAACGGCAATGAAATGTGATGGCCACCGGCCCCATCTCAACCTTTTTTTTTTGAGACGGAGTCTCGCCCTGTTGCCCAGGCTGGAGTGCAGTGGCATGATCTTGGCTCGCTGCAACCTCTGCCTCCCGGGTTCAAGCAATTCTCCTGCCTCAGCTTTCTGAGTAGCTGAGATTACAGGCGCCTGCCACCATGCCCAGCTAATTTGTGTGTGTGTGTGTGTGTGTGTGTGTGTGTGTGTGTGTGTGTTTTAGTAGAGACGGGATTTCACCATGTTGGCCAGGATAGCCTCAATCTCTTGACCTTGTGACTCACCCACCTCAGCCTCCCAAAGTGCTAGTATTACAGGCGTGAGCCACAGTTCCTTGCTTCCCCATCTCCATCTTTAGAGAGGTTATAATATGGACGCCTTTGGTTATAATAAGTTAATAGCTACATCTATAGAATGTTTGATCTTTTATAGTTTTTTTATTTGTCTTGATACTTAATTCTCATACAACCCTCTCAAGGCAGGTGCTGTTAGGATCACCCCCATTTTACAGTTGAGGAAACTGAGGCACAAGGAGGTTTGGGTCACATAGCTAGCAGGTGGCAGGATTTAAGCCATCTGGCTCCAGTATGTGGGCTCTTTCCCATGCTTCTGCTTAATGATGCCAGGGCTGCAGATTCTTCTCCGTCTCAACTTTATGCCGTTCATTTTCTATCCAACCTACGTCTCTTATTTGTGTCTCTTCATGATATTTACTGGGCGTTTTTGGATGAGTGCTCCGTGCTGATCTAAATTTGGGCATCCTCCTTTGCTGCCCTTACCAGCGATGGTCTCTATTGCCTTTGCATACACAGGGGAGACTCAGTAAACTTAATCGTGTGGATCTGCACAGGAAGTCCTCCTGAGAATGGAGAATGGCTGGGCAGGATGGCTCATGCCTGCAATTCTAGCACTTTGGGAGGCTGAGATGGGAGGATCCCTTGAGGTCAGGAGTTAGAGACCACCCTGGCCAACATTGTGAGACCCCCATCTCCAAAGAAAGAAAGAAAGAAAGAAAGAAACAAAGAAACAAAGAAAGAAAAAGAAAGAAAGAAAGAAAGAAAGAAAGGAAGGGAATGAAGGAGACGTGCTGCACATCTAACTTGATCAGTCATGATTAACAAAATGTCTCTTGGGGCAATTATTAATGGAAATGAGCATTCATTTTTAAATAAAAAAAAAAACTGAAGGACACTGGTGGCCTTTTGGACACTGTCAAATTTTGCTTTTGACCTCCCCTTTCCCAGCCATGTTTTGTCAAACCTGGTGATTCTTTCCCTTTCTTCAAGAGCAAGTTCTAACATATGTTTGATTTCTTCTTAGCCCCTAAATCCTTGCAGCTTTGGCATGCAAATACCCCTGTCAGCTTAGGTCTTGATTTTTTAAAATGCATGCAGTCTAATTCCTCTCTGCACCTCCTATTGTGGGGATGAGAAGTTTGCAGACACAGGCGTGGAAGGCAGATCCGGCTACATTCTTTTCCTTGGGTGCCTTTTGTGGGGTTAATACGCAGCAATCCCACTGTGTCTTTTCTTTTCAGTAACAGCAGGAGAAAACGGCTAAACCTGGGGAAAGTGTTCTGTCTGGAAGGTGTTCTAAAATATTACCTCTACAGTTAATCGCACAGTCTTTCCCTATTTTTTTTTTTTTTTTGAGACAGAGTTTTGCTCTTGTTGCCCAGGCTGGTATACAATGGTGTGATCTCGGCTCACCGAAACCTCTGTCTCCTGGTTTTAAGCAATTCTTCTGACTCAGCCTCCTGAGTAGCTGGGATTACAGGCGTGCGCCATCACGCCCAGCTAATTTTGTATTATTAGTAGAGACGGGGTTTCTCCATGTCGGTCAGGCTGGTCTCGAACTCCCGACCTCAGGAGATCCACCCACTTCTGCATCCCAAAGTGTTGGAATTATAGGCATGCGCCACGGCACCCAGGCTTTCCCTTTTAAGGATAAGGCAGAAACCCTGAATGGCCGGAAATGGTGCTGCCTGGAGAACAGGGCTGGCCGAGACAAACTCGAGATTGCCATTCTATTCAGGAGAGTCCCCGTGTCTCAAATCAGAAAAAGTCCCTTGACCTCTGGATGGTAAAACATCTGGATTGGAACTGGAGAAAGTTGCATGCATCATAGTGACTCTTCTTTCCGGATGAGTAAAGCCTTCTCTGATGACCTCAGCATGCCTGGCCTCTTCTCCACCAACACAAAACCACAGTCCACAGGGAGGGGAACAAGATGGCAGCTTTCATTATCAACGGAAGATGAAGGCTTTCCCTGCCTTGAATCTCTTATATAGTTCATGTTGATAACTGCACTGCATGGAGTTGGTTCTGCTCCGAGCAAAGCCATGTGAAGCTACAAAGATGACGAAGCCAGATGCAGTTCGTGATTCGTAAAATCCCTTCCACCCAAAGCAGCCGCATTCCTTCTTCCTCTTGCTTCTGCATCCTCAGCTATGGGACGGCAGCCTCCCATACCCCTAAACTGGCTCTTGGGATATTTAGCAAATCCATAAACGTTCAAATATCAGATGGGCCAGCTTATATCTGCACGTTGTGGGTTTTCTCACTTGTTCATTTCTTACGTGTTTCTTGAGCGCCGACTGTGTGTAGAGCAGTGGAGAGATTGAAAGTCAGTTCACGCTGATTGAAGTCTTTGCTATCTTCTCCTTTTCCCTGAACTGCACTAAGGTTTTGCTTGCACCGCATAGATTGTTCCTGTGTCTTTGCCAAGATGCCGGCGGGTAACTGACTTAGGCGGAGATTCTTCCCAAGGGAGACTTGTTTAACGGAAGAATGAAGACACTAACTACAAAGGAATGAAGGGTGCATTTTCAGATCCTGGCAACCAAATGAAAAATATTTTCATTGCACGGAAGCCTTCCTGGGGCCCCTGACATGCACCCTTGAGCCATGAGCATCTCTGCACATGAAGCCCACATCCCCTGGTCTAGCCCCAAACATCCCCTTTTCAAAGTCCTTCCTTCAAGACAACACCCCAGCTCCTTCTCACCCCATCCCTTGTTCAGCCTTTTCTCTCTTCTAAGCATGTATATCAGCACCCAACATTGTACTTATTGTTTATTCTTTTTTTTTTTTTTGTCTTGCTCTGTCGCCCAGGCTGGAGTGCAGTGGTGTGACCTCAGCTCACTGCAACCTCCACCTTCTGGGTTCAAGTGATTCTCCTGCCTCAGCCTCCTGAGTAGCTGGGATTACAGGTGTGCACCACCACACTTGGCTAACTTTTTGTATTTTTAGTAGAAACAGGGTTTCACCATGTTGACCAGGCTGGTCTTGAACTCCTGACCTCAAGTGATTCACCCGCCTTGGCCTCCCAAAGTGCTGTGATTACAGGTGTGAGCCACCATGCCCAGCCTATTTATTATTTATTGCTTATTATTAAAATAACAGTAAATATTTTATTATTTAGTTATTATTGTTTAAATATTTAGCTATGATTATTTAAATAACTTATTATTATTTGCCTCCCTGTATGAGAACATAACAGTCTTCCAGGCAGAGAAGTCGGAGGTCTCTTCCCAAACCTACTGCATTCCCATAATGCACTAAGGCTCCATAAAGATGTGTAAATGAAAGAAGGAAGGAATACGTTTCCTTTCTTCTCCATCTGTGCCTAGTGGAAGTGTTCAACAATTCCAGGTCTGGAATTCTACAGTCTGCACCCCTGGGGGACTTCCTTTTTTTTTTTTTTTTGAGACAAGAGTCTCACTCTGTGGCCCAGGCTGGGATGTGGTAGCGTGATCTCAGCTCACTGCAACCTCTGCCTCCTGGGCTCAAGCGATTCACGTGCCTTGGCCTCTCAAGTAGCTGGAATTATAGGCACCCACCACCACACTTGGCTAATTTTTGTATTTTCAGTAGAGAAAGGGTTTCGCCATGTAGGCCAGGCTGGTCTCGAACGCCTGGCCTCAAGCGATTTGCCTTCCTTGGCTTCCCAAAGTGTGGGGATTACAGATGTGAGCCCCAGTGCTTGGTCCACTGGGGGACTTCTAATTCCCCCCTATGTGACAGTTGGCCTCCCATAGCTGGCATGACAGCTCCCCAGACTACGGTCCACGGAAGTTGCCCCTGCTGTTCCTGACACACGGGCTGGGTGGATGCGCTGACCTGGGCAGCCTGCCCCCTCTGCATTTCTACCCCTTTCAGAGCTGGTCCTTGTCTTAGAATAAAGTGCAGACCCCTCCCCAAGGCCACGGAGCTAAGAGGTCCAATTGCTGCCCCTGTCCTCTGCCTACAGCCTCCTCTGGGCCACTCTCTCCTTCATTTGCTCAGCTCCCGCAAGCCCAGCTACCTTCGGTCCTTCACAGGGTCCACCTGGCCCTCTGTCCCCTCCAGGTGTCAGCCTATCGCTCCCTCCGCAGACAGGCATCATCTGCTGTCTTCTCTAGAAGCCATCTCTGCTCCCCACCCCCTTCCCAGGCAGTCCCTGCCCCCAGCGTCTGCTGTGTGTGTGTCTCCGGCTTCTCTAACAACGCACATGTGCCTCTGTCAGCCACAGCTCTGTAGGCTGAGCACAGTGGCTCATGCCTGTAATCCCAGCACTTTGGGAGGCCGAGGCAGGCAGATCACAAGGTCGGGAGATGGAGACCATCCTGGTCAACATGGTGAAACCCCCCCTCTACTAAAATACAAAAATCAGCTGGGAGTGGTGGCACACACCTGTAATCCCAGCTACTCAGGAGGCTGAGGCAAGAGAATCGCTTGAACCTGGGAGTCGGAGGTTGCAGTGAGCCAAAAGCTTCCCTTATCAATGAATAACCTGTGCCCAAACGAGCACCTGGCATCACTAAACAACAGTAATATCTATTGGATAAGGGATGAATGACTGCTCTAGCCCTGTGGCCTGTGGCTGTCTTTCCACCCTCTTCTGCATGAATGCCAGGACTGTCGTAACAAAGTTCCACAGACAAGGGGGCTGAAACACCAGCTCTGGAGGCTGCAAAGCCAAGAGGTGTGGGCAGGGCTGGTTTCTCCCGAGGCCTCTCCATGGCTTGTAGACACCACCCTCCCCCTGTGTCCTCACAGGGTCTTTCCTCCACGCGTGTCTGTGTTCCAAGTGCCTCTCCTTGTGAGGACAGCAGTCCCACTGGATGAGGGCTCACCCTAAGGACCTTATTTTCATTCAGCGATCTCGTTACAGATCCATCTCCAAGAAGAGTTATTTGGAGGTCCTGGGGGTTAGGGCTGCAATATTGAATTATGGCTTCAATATACTAATTTGGGGATGATGCAATATATGAATTTGGGGCTTCAATACATGAATTTGAGAGACACAATTCAGCCCCTAATAAGCCCTGTGCAATCTGCTCAGGAAGGAAGGAAGCCCCCACCCCCTCCCTGTCTGGCACTGGCTGGGACTGTCCTCTTCCGCTCTCCTCAGATTTCAGGACCCAGCTCTCAGCCTCCCTCCCACCTCTTCCTCCCAGGGACCTCCACATCCCTGTTGCTCATGCTGTACTCATCCGGGCCTCTCCTTAGATCCTGTTTATGCAGGCTGGGATCCGGTGGCTAAGCCCACCACAGGTCAATTGCCCCCATTGGTTCAGTGCTTACTGAGGGCTAAGGGCTGCCTGGCCATATTCTCCACATTAAACACATTTAACCCTCATGTAACCCACAAGGGCAGCTCTGACTCTCACTCCCGTTACATGGGAGGGAACCCAAGCTCAGACAGATCAAATGAGTCACCGGAGGTCATAGAGAAGAAATCGGGGGACCCTGAGTCCACCAGGGCTTCAGCTGCAGACACCAGCTCTGAGCACTACTCACCCACAGATTACCAGGCATGTCACAGATGGGGAGGGGGCAACAGGCAGCCTGGCATGCTGCGAGCCTCAGCACATGAGGCAATTGATAAAGCAATGACCAAGGAACAGACAGGAACATAATAAAGGGCAGAATACAAATATAAGAATGAAAAGCATGGCAATCTGGGCCCTTTTCATGTAAGGACTAAGCGTTGTATATGCTGTAATAGGCTCCGTACGCATCACTGCCGCAGGAGCATAACACACAGCAGAAAAAGAGTCTGTTCAGTTAGGGCTGGCCGATTTAGCAAATATTATTATAGGACTCCCAGTTAAATTTGAATTTCAGATAAATACTGATTTTTTTTTTTAGTATAAGTGTGAAATATTTGGGGCATGCTTTTACTAAGACTTTATTTGCTGTTTATCTAAAATTCAAATTTAGTCAGGGCGCGGTGGCTCACGCTTGTAATCCTAGCATTTTGGGAGGCCAAGGTGCGTAGATCATTTGAAGTCAGTAGTTCAAGACCAGCCTGGCCAACATGGTGAAACCCCATCTCTACTAAAAATACAAAAATTAGCCGGGCATGGTGGCACATGCCTATAGTCCCAGCTACTCGGGAGGCTAAGATGAGAGAATCACTCAAATCCGGGAGTCAGAGGTTGCAGTGAGCCAAGATTGCACCACTGCATTCTAGCCTGGGTGACAGGGCGAGACTCCATCTCAAAAAAAAAATTTTTTTTTAACTGGATACCTTGTATGCTAAAGGATCACTTAGGCATGACACATTTTATTTGCGCCAATTATGGAAGGCTGTCTCTCTAAAATGCATAGCCCACTCTCTTGCGTCCTTAAACCCAGTGCTCATTTTATGCCTGATCTGAGGAAGCAAGAGACCGTGCCAGGCACTTTAGAATAACATCCTCCCACAATGGGTCAAATAAAATGCATCATGCCTAAGCGATCCTTTATAACAGACACAACCAACCAAAACTATAGATCACAGATGCCACAAATAAAGTCTTACACAAAATAGAAGTCTAGTTCTTTTTCATATAAAAATATTCCGGAGGTCAGAGTTCCCTGACTGCTATGGTGGCTCTGCAGTGTCATCAGAGACCCTGACTCCTCCAACCTTCTCTTCTACCATCCTTAACCTTAACAGTTGCCTAATGAGCCAATGCAATTGCTGGAGCTCCAGCTGTCACATCAGCATCCCAAGCAGAAAGCAAATGGTAGGGGGAAGAAGACTATGGTAAAAAAACAGCACGTCAGCCATCCGTCCCCTTTTTGGTAAATTCTATCTTAAAACTTCTGCTTATATTTACTGGCCAGAACTTAGTCACATGGCCACACTTGGAGATTTGAAAACCTGGCTTTTTTTTTTTGAGACATGGTCTCACTCTGTTACCTAGGTTAGAGTTCAGTGGCCTGATCACAGCTCTCACTGCAACCTCTACCTCCTCAGCTAGAGTGATCCTCCCACCTCAGCCCCAGTAGCTGGGACTACAGGTGCACACCACCACACCTGGCTAATTTTCATAATTTTTGGTAGAGAAGGGGTTTCACCATGTTTCCGAGACTGGTCTTGAACTCCTGGGCTCAAGCAATCAGCTTATCTTGGTCTCCCAGAGGTTACAAGTGTGAGCTACCACACCTGGCCTGAAGCCTGGCCCTTTTTTTTTTTTGTTTCTTTTTTGAGATGGAGACTCGCTCTGTCGCCAGGCTGGAGTGCAGTGGCTCGATCTTGGCTCAATGAAACCTCCGACTCCTGGGTTCAATTGATTCTCTTGCCTCAGCCACCTGAGTAGCTGGGTGTGCTACACTACAGGTGTGCGCCACCATACCCAGCTAGTTTTTGTATTTTTGGAAAAGACAGGGTTTCACCACATTGGCCAGGATGGGCTCGATCTCTCCACCTCGTGATCTGCCCACCTCAGCCTCCCAAAGTGCTGGGATTACAGGCATGAGCCACCGCGCCTGGCCAAGCCTGGCCCTTTCTAACGGAGGATGTTAGGGGCCCACTCTTTTAAAAATATAGACAGTTTTAATGTGCTTGCTATTTTGTTTTATTGACTTCACTCATTACAGTTCTAAGCCACCAAGGGCACAATCTAATATAACAGAAGAGTAATAAAATAAAGCAGCAGATTGATTTTTTTATATCTAAAATCTAATTAAGAAGAATGTTTTTAAGGAGAAGAGTAAAGTCCTTGAAGAATAAATTCCTGTTCTCCGAGAATCTTCCCACTTCATCCTTGGGATGTAATTCAATCAGGCTTTGTCTAGATCCTGCTATGAGCCAGGCACCGTGCTAGGACATGAGGGTGCAGTGAGGGGTGAGGGGTGCCTGTCATACTTGCTTGCGGAGGTGATGACTGCGCTGAGATGCACTGAGAAGGTGCCCAGGCCCTTCGAAATTAGTTTAGGCGAGGAAAGAGACCACACCTGTACCGTAGTGCCTGGAAGAAGAGCGCCCCTGAGATGGTGAATATTGCTGACAAAACTCAGCCAATGGAGAAGAATTCTGGCTTGTCGATTCACCATGTGGGCTGTAAACACCTTTATTCGCTGCTGGAGTCTTAACAGTGACTCGTGTTTTTGAGCAATTTTCTGGGCCTCCTGAAGTTGCTTAGTGACTCGCCTGGGTCCCCTGAGTTCTGCTGAGAATATGACACCTTTTAGATTTAAAATGAAGCCAAACAAACTGTGAAGATATGAAAAAGAGAAATCCTTGCTTTGCAAGTCAATCCATGGGTTGTGAAAAGTGCGTGTGACGGGCGTTAACAGGGGACTCGGGCTTCATTTCCGTTGATGGCCCAGACTTTAGACACCAACTGTTCCCAGTGCCAAAGTGGGGTGTGGACAACAGGGCAAATGTGCAAAGGAAGGTTCAAAGGACAGTTTTGCATCCGCTAGCTCAACAACCACTTTAAGAAAAAAGATCCAGACTGGCTGGGCGTGGTGGCTCAAGCCTGTAATCCCAGCACTTTGGGAGGCCAAGGCAGGAGGCTTGCTTGAGCTCAGTTCAAGACCAGCCTGAGTAACATGGCAAAACCCTGTCTCTACAAGAAAATACAAAAATTTGCAGGTCGTGATGGCATGTGTCTGTAGTCCCCAGTTACTTGGGAGGCTGAAAGGGGAGGATTGATTGAGCCTGGGAGGTCACGGCTGCAGTGAGCTGTGATTGCACCACTGCACTCCGGCCTGGGTGACAGAGATCCAGAAAGTCTGCAATTAGGGAAAGAGTGTTTTTAGAGAAAGTGGTTAGCGTCTTGCAAGTATGCCTCCGCCAACCCTGGAGGAGCAGTGGGGTGTGGAGGGGTTGCTTCCCCTTTACGCCAAGCTGACTGAGGGTCCCCATGGAGAATAACCAGAGAGCAGGCACACATCCACAGTCCCAGAACGCAATGACCACCGTGCGTCTCTCACCCGAAAGACCTGAAGGTGGGGAGGAGGCACCTGGCTAAAGCAGTCGAGTGGTCACATCCCGACAGCCTGTCCAAGGTGGGAGATTCTGTGGACCAGGTGCGGGGCTGGGAGAGCCTGGGATCCTCCCAACCAGAACACCTGGAGCGAAAGGAGAATTTAGAGGAAGAGTCTGGACTCTAGCAGCTCATCCCCAGGAGCTGGAGGTGGAATTACAGATAAAAGACCAGCGCCAGGAGGCGTTTTCACTGGAATCAAAAGAACAGCAGTTGTGAGATCCTTGTGTTGAAGGAGTCTTGAAAGAGCCTGAGGGCTGGGTGCCAGGCTCCCACCTGTAATCCCAATACTTCCAAAGGCCTAAGCGGGCAGATCACTTGAGACCAGGAGTTCAAGACCAGCCTGGCCAATATGGTGAAACCCTGTCTTTACTAAAAACACAAAAATTAGCCAGGCATGGTGGTGTGTGCCTGTAATCCCAGCTACTCCAGAGGCTGAGGAAGGAGAATTACTTGAACCCGAGAGGCAGAGTTTGCCGTGATCACACCACTGCACTCCAACCTGGGCAACAGAGTGAAACTATCTCAGCCAGAAAAGAAAAGAAAAGAAGGAGGGAAGGAAAAAGAAAGGGAGCAAGGAAGGAAGGAAGGAAAGAAGGAAGGAAGGAAAGAAGGAAGGAAGGAAGGAAGGAAGGAAGGAAGGAAGGAAGGAAGGAAAAAAAGAAAGAAAGAGAGAGAGAAAGAGAAAGAATGAAAGAAAGAGGCCGGGCACGGTGGCTCACTCCTGTAATCCCAGCACTTTGAGAGGCCAAGGTGGGTGGATCACCTGAGGTCAGGAGATCGAGACTGGCCTGGCCAACAAGGTGAAACTCTGTCTCTATTAAAAGCACAAAAATTATCCAGGCACAGTAGCACACACCAGTAATCCCAGCCACTAGCTGGGGCGAAGGCAGGAGAATCTCTCTCTTTTTGTTTTTTTTTGAAGAA
>NW_016107330.1:402190-407781 GCF_001604975.1 Cebus imitator
AAAAAAAAAAAAAAAAAGAAAGAAAGAAAGATCCTAAAAGAGCTCCCATGTGTCAAGTTTAAATACCTATCAAACCCAGGGGATAATGAGGCCAGCCTTCGACCTACCTGTCCAGTTACAACCGCACCTATTCTCTCCGTGTCTTCTTCCTTCCCCACCATAAGCCTGGGAAGCCAGAAAGTGCAGCTAGCAAGAAAAGGGGTTCCCCGGGGGGAAAACAGTATCCCACGGCCAGCCACCTCCCCACCAGCAGTTGGGGGTGGGGAGAAGCTGTCATTTTGGGGTCTTGACTCTTAAATGGGACAGCACATTTTATTTACTTATTTGAGATGGAGTTTTGCTCTGTCGCCCAGGTTGGAAGGCAGTGGTGTGATCTTGGCTCACTGCAACCTCCACCTCTGGGTTCAAGCGGTTCTCATGCCTCAACCTCCCACGTAGGCAGGATCATAAGCGCATCCTACCATGCCCGGTTAATTTTTGTATTTTTAGTAGAGACGGGGTTTCACCATGTTTGCCAGGCTGGCCTTGAACTCCTGACCTCAGGTAATCCGCCCACCTTGTCCTCTCAAAGTGCTGGGATTACAGGTGTGGGCCACCGTGCCTGGCCTGGGACTGCACATTTTAGATCCTGATTGGAGAGAGAGGCCAGGAAGTCAAGGGCCTGCCTTAGATCTTATACAAGGCATGAATAAGAGCATTCGAACAGATTTGAACCAGCGGTGGGGGAAGATGAAGTGTTTTCTTCTGCACTTGATGAGTCCCACTTGTTCAATGTACCAGTTACACACAAAAGCTTTAAAAATATGCCAGAGTCAATTTCTCCCAATTCCAGGGAAGCGTAGTTAGCACATGCGTTCATTAGGGCTCCATTTATGCTTCCTGCCTCCCTTCTAAATACCTGCTTGTGTGGAGCCAGTTCTAACTGTCGCACTCATTAGTGTTCTATTTGTGATGTGGGTTTCAGGTACCTGGGAACCTCACCCTAACGTTACCCAATGTCCTGGAACTTAACACAGGTGCCCTCATTTGGGGCCTCATCCGTGGGGTGCTTAATTCTAGAAGAGTTGGGAGAACATCGATTGCATGTTATTTGATTGGCTGGGTTCTGGGAACAGACTTCGGCATACATTTGAATTTTTCATATGCCTTTTATTTTTATTTTATTTATTATTATTATCTTTTGAGACAGAGTCTCACTCTGTCGTCCAGGCTGGAGTGCAATGGCACGATCTGGGCTCACCGCAACCTCTGCCTCCTGGGTTTAAGTGATTCTCCTGCCTCAAACTTCCGAGGCGTGTGCCACTACACCTGACTAATTTTTGTATTTTTGGTAGAGACGGGGTTTCACCATGTTGGCCAGGCTGGTCTCAAACCCCTGACCTCAGGTGATCCACCCACCTTGGCCTCCCAAAGTGCTGGGATTACAGGCATGAGCCACTGTGCCTGGCCGTATGCCTTTTACTTTAAATGTTTATTTTTTTCCCTTTTTTTGAGACAGGGTCTTGCTCTGTGCAGTGGCACGACCTCAGCTCACTGCAGCATCGACTTCCTGGGCTCAAATGATCCTCTCACCTCAGCCTCTTGAGTAGCTGGGACTACAGGCATGTGCCACCACACCTGGCTAATTTTTGTATTTTCTGTAGAGACAGGGTTTCTCCATGTTGCCAAGGCTGGTCTCGAACTCCTGGGCTCAGGTGATCCACTTGCCTCAGCCTCCTGAAGTGATGGGATTACAGGCATGAGCCACAGACATGCCCGGCCTGAATGTTCTTTTTTTTAAAAGTTCACCAATATATATTTATTTCTGCATTAATTCTACCACAAAGAACATATAGATATGTTTAATAAAGCATAAAATCAGAGGACAAGGGCAAAGGGAAGGACAAAACGTCTGACACAGGGTTCTCATTCTCAGAAAGAACAAAATAAATATTTTTATGGGCAAAAATATTTTTCTGACACTAAATTATACAAAAATTTCTCATGAAGGACTTTTAAAAAGAAGACATAACATGATGCAATGGACAGTACTTGCAATGAATTTTACAGCAAACCCATAAGTGTACTTCACAGGACCAATGTGTGGTCCTCAGAAGCTGATAATTAAAGACATCTGCCAAACAGGAACTTGACGGCCAGCAATTATGGATGTCAACAATACCAGCCCAATCCTCCAACCAATTCCCTCATCTCCTTTTCAGAAAATAATCAGAGAAACTAAAATGTTTCCAGCTCTGAACCAGAATTCTTGGCCTGTTCCATAACCTTCTCCCATACTGGACTTGTGATGAAAGCAAAGTGTCTGACTTAAACTGGCACATAATTACCCTTTACGACAAATTGCAGATGGGCAGGCGTTGTTGAGCCATTGAGAGGGATACAGAAATGGAGACGAGACCTGGGCCCTTGTAGAGGCTCCTGTTTTCGCCGTCTGGACTTGGCTGCCGTCCCAGCTCCGATAGGTGTCAGCCAGTATGATGAAAACGCCCCTGTGTCTAACCCTTCCCATACAAATGCAGAAGGATGGCGGGCTGGCGGCTGGTCTCCTCCTAATCCCAGGAGGCAGGACAGCTAGACAGGATCCGGGGTTAAATGAGTGGCAAGTAGCTTCTCATTCAGGGAATATGGCCCCAACGGTGACTCGCCTTTTCTTTTTAGTAATTTTTCTATTACAGTAAAATATGCAAATATAAAATTTACGATTTTGATCATTTTCATGTGTATAATTCAGTGGCACTATTTTTATTTTATTTTATTTATTTATTTTCAGACAGGGTCTCTCTCTGTTTCCCCGGATGGAGTGGCGCTACCACTGCTCGCTGCAGCATCAGCTTCCAGGGCTCCAACAGTCCATCCCCTCAGCCTCCAGTGTAGCTGGGATCACAGGCGTGTTGCCACCACATCTAGCTAATTTTCATATTTTGGGGAGAGATGTGGTTTCACCACATCACCGAGGTTGGTCTCCAACTCCTGAGCTCAAGGGATCCAGCCACCTCAACCTCCCAAAGTGCTGGGATTCCAGGTGTGAGCCAGCGCTCCCAGTCAGTGGTGGTGTTTTTGAGGAAGGACACCCCTTCCTCTTAAGCTTCTAAGACCACTTCCCCTTAGCCTTGCATTTCAAAAGAAGTAAAAGTTGAAAATAGAAGGCACAAGGTCAGTGGAGGAGACAAAACCAGTGCCACTTGCCCGACCTGGAGGTTACAGATGAAACACCCCACCCCAGTCCCTGTCCTATCTACAGATCCCAGGCAAGGTATGGAGGAATCTTCCCTGGAAGGCGTTGTTCTTGCTTAATCAGGATTAGACCCCCACCTGTCACGTACCCCTCGCATACCTCATCGATCACGATCTCTCACATGTACCCTCTAAGATTCTGAGCTTTTAAAAGAGGCCAGGATTTTCTAGTCCGGGAGCTCAGTTCCTGAGACGCGAGTCTGCCGAGACACCCAGCTGAATAAAAAGCCACTTCCTTCCCAGTTCAGTGTTCGACAGGTTTGTTCTCGGCCGCTCCCGCTTCGTTTTCACAATGGTGAGTGACCATTGCCACCATCCAACTCCAGAATGTTTCACGTTTCCAAACAGAAATTTTGTCCCCATTAAACACTAACTCCCATTTCCTGCCCCCAACCCCCTGGCAGCTACCCTTCTATTGTCTGTCTCTATGAATTTGCCCATTTTAGGTATCTCATATCAGCGGAATCACACAATATTTGTCTTTTAGTGACTGGCTTCTTTCACTTAGCATCATGTTTTCAAGTTTCATCACTGTTGTAGCATGTGTCAGAATTTTGTTCCTTTTCACAGCTGAGTAATAGTCCATTGTATGGATATTTTGTTTATCCTCATCCATTTACAGACATTTGGGTTCCTTCCACCTTTTGACTATTGTGAATATTGCTACTACGAACATTAATGTACAAGCATCTGAGTCCACGCTTTCAATTCTTCCTAGGGTTGAAATTGCTGGATCACACAGCAATTGTATAGTTAACTTTTTTTTTTTTTTTTTGAGATGGAGTCTTGCTTTGTCACCCAGGCTGGAGTGCAGTGGCATGATCTCTGCCTCCCAGGTTCAAGCGATTCTCCTGCCTCAGCCTCCCTAGTAGCTGGGATTACAGTCACACACCACCACGCTCGGCTAATTTTTGTATTTTTAGTAGAGATGGGGTTTCACCATGTTGGCCAAGCTGGTCTCGAACTCCTGACCTCAAGTAATCTACCTGCCTCGACCTTCCAAAGTGCTGGGATTACAGGCGTGAGCCACCGATCCCAGCCTGTATTTAACTTTTAAAGGAACTGCTAAACTGTTTCCACAGCAGTTGTACTATTTTACCATCCCATCTGCAGTGTGTGAGGTTTCCATTTCCTCTACATCCTTGTCAACACTTGTTATTTTCTTTTTGTGTGGCCGTTTATCACAGCCATCTTAGTGGCTATGAAATGCTGCCTCCTAGTGGTTCTGATTTGCATTTCCCTTGTGACTAACGATATTGAGCATCTTTTCCTGTGCTTATTGGCCATTTGTATATCTTCTTTGGAAAAGTCTACTCAAGTATTTTGCCAATTTTTGAATTGGGTTGTTTGGTTTTTTTTGCTGTTCAGGTGTAGGCGTTCTTTATATATTCTGACTATTAATTATTTATGAGATACATGATTTTCAAATATTTTCTCCCAGTCTGCAGATTGCCTTTTAACTTTCTTGATGGCGTCTTTTGATACTACATAACCAAATGTGACTCTGCATATGTAAAAAATAATCATTGATCTGACAAAGATCGGCTAGGCATAAACTACGCTATATTAATCAATTTATCCATCGAACCAACAAACATGTAGAAGGAGGGCCTGGTGCTGGGTGCTGGGTAGGGGTCTAGGAATAAGATACAGTAGCCTGGCCTGGCGTGGTGGCTCACATCTGCAATCCCAGCACTATGGGAGGCTGAGGTGTGAGAACTGCTTGAGTCTAGGAGTTTGGGACCAGCCTGGGCAATATAGCAAGACCCCATCTCTAAAAAAAAAATAAAAAAAAAAGAAAAGAAAAAAGATATCGTAGCCCCAGACATCTTGCCTGAAAAGGTTTACAGTCTAGTTGATGAGACAGTCCCCACAGAAAAGGCCAAAAAACAGCAATGATGATGTTTGTAGGTGTCATATGATCGTTTCATGCGTGTGAATTTCAGTAGATGGGATGGGATGCTCCAATGTCCAAGCAGGCTGGTCAGAGAAAGCCTCACAGGTTCTTCCTCACCTGCCCTACACCACACAACCAAATTTCTCCCAGCAATCAACAGCTCCATCCACGCAGTAGGTGCTGCGTGGCCTCTTAATTAGCACGAATTCAAGAGCATTACGTTTAGGTGCTGTAATACCCCCAGTTGATTTAGTCTCTCACCGGGTCAATGTTATGTTCTAGGCAGGGAGCTCTTTTGTGGCTTTGCAATAGACTTAATAAAAACATCACGAGTTCTGCCTTTTCTGGAGGCTGTGCCATCAAAGGAAATCACAAAAACATTTTTCATTAAGCATCTACTTTGTGTTTTATGTTGGTGCTCTGCTTTCTTTTTTTTTTTTTTTTTTTTTTTTTTTTTTTT
>NW_016107330.1:409709-412526 GCF_001604975.1 Cebus imitator
AAAAAAAAAAAAAAAAATAGGCAGGGCATGGTGGCGGGCTCCTGTAATCTCAGCTACTCGGGGGCTGAGGCACGAGAATTGCTTGAACCCGGGAGGTGGAGGTTGCAGTGAGCCAAGATCGCACCACTGCACTCCAGCCTAGGCAAAAGGGCGAGACTCCATTTCAAAAATAATAAATAATAAGTAAATAAATAACAACAATGAAAAATAAAAATAAAAAATAAAGAATGGGAGGAGTCAACTGCTTGAGCCAAAAGCCCAGGATGCATCTTTTTCTTTCTTTTTTTCTTTTTTTTTTGAGACACAGTCTTGCCATTCTTGGTCTGTTGCCCAGGCTGGAGTGTAGTGGCACCATCTCAGCTCACGGCAACTTCTGCCTCCCAGGTTCAAGTAATTCTCCTTCCTCAGCCTCCCCAGTAGCTGGGATTACAGGTGTATACCACCATGCCCAGCCAATTTTTGTTTTTGGGGAGCATTTTGTGAGACAGGGTCTCACTCTGTCACCCAGGCTGGAGTGTAGTGGCACTATCTCAGCTTGCTGCAACCTCCACCTCCTGGATTCAAGTGATTCTCGTGCCTTAGCCTCCCAAATAGCTGGGATTACAGGCGCAAGCCACAATGCCCGGCTAAGTTTTGTATTTTTAGTAGAGATGGGGTTTCACCATGTTAGCCAGGCTGGTCTCAAACTCCTGACCTCAAATGACCCACCCACCTCCCAAAGTGCTGGAATTATAGATGTGAGCCACCACACCCAGCCTAATTTTTCTATTTTTAGTAGAGACAGGGTTTCACCAGGTTGGCCAGGCTGGTCTCGAACTCCTGACCTCAAGTGATTTGCGCGCCTCAACCTCCCAAAGTGCTGGGATTACAGGTGTGAGCCACCACATCTGGCCTATAAAGCCATCAGTTTAAAACACCACAGCACTATGCTACAAGGTTCCTCCACACCGGACCAATGTGCTTCTCCTCTAGGCCTGTGACCCAGGGACCAGAAGGACTTTTCTAGAATGAAAACTGATCATGTCACTCTCTTATTTAAAATTCCCTAGAACCTTCTGTTGCGAATAAGGGTGAACCCCACAGTTCCCACTGTGGTCTACGAGGCCCCACAGGATTCAGCCCCGCAACCTGCTCCTGGGTGCTGAGCTCAGTGCTCTGGGTGCTGAGCTCAGTGCTCTGTGTGCTGGCCGCTTTTCCATTCTTCAGCGACGCCAAGCCCGTTCCCACCCCAGGGCCTTTGTACCCGCCGTTCTCTCTGCCCAGAATGCTCTTCCTCCAGCTCTTGCATGACTGGCCTCTTTCCATCTAGTCTCAGTCAAATGTCACCTCTTGCAGAGGCCACCCTTAAGGACCCAGTCTGACATTCTCTTCCATCACTCAGTTTTGTGTGCTTTGTGGCATCTGCCACTGTCATGATTCACTTGATTATTGTCTGTCTCCCTGCCTGCCATGCCCGCCTACTTGAAGTAGAATGTGAGCCCCCCAAGAGCAGGGGCCTGGTTCGCTGCTGTGCCCCCTGAGCCTGGCACATGCCTGGTGCATGGTGTTAGGTACATGAATGAGGGGTGCCTTACCTCATTCAGGACTGGATAGCAGAGAGGTGCCCGGGCTGGACCAATGCAGGGTTGTCTCCTGCTGTGACCCTGCAGCCACTTGGGAACTGCCGCCTCATCAGAGGCTTCCAAACTCTTGGCCCCAGACCAGGCCACTGCAGTGTCAGGGCTGGGGAAAGGCAGACAGTGCCTGCTTCCTGGAAAAGCCAACGGGAAGCCAGCGGCTGTCTGGTGATGTCCTGCTGACGGGCACATTTCCCCCCTGAGAGTGCCTTGTCCTTCCCCCAGGCACCAGGCTCATCCATCGCCTGGCTGTCCCCAGGCTGCGTCTCTGCTTGGCCCAAAGGAGACAATGCAGCTTTTGCTGGTGCAGAGATGTCTGGGGTGGCTGCCAGCACTTTTATCTTCTCATTTTATCTGCCAGCCAAGAGCTTCTCCCTGCTTTTGCCTCTTGAAGCTTAAGGCAAGAAATGTCAACCTTGAGGACAGGAGCTTCCCTCTTCATTACTCAAGGTCCCCTGTCATGGTTCATACCCAGGCCGGCTGCTTCCCAGTCTCCTCTCTTCTCTTCCCTCAACTCTCCTTCCCCCAGGCAGCCTCGAAACTAAATTGGGGGCTTTTCCCCCTAAGATCTGGCTCAGGCAGGAGTAGCATGGGTAGTGGTTGTGGCCAAGCTGGAGTCCCTTGGAGCCTCTGCAGAGCGAAGGGGACTCCAGCACGTGGACTCGGTGGCTCTGGCTCCCCAGAGTACACCATGTTCATTTGACAAACAGTTTTTGAGGGCCTGTTATTTGCCAGGCATTGGTTATCTAGGGCCTGCCTTCTGGACCAGGGAGGCACTCAGGGCGTAAGGTGTTGCATGTCTGTACGAGCACAGGCCCTTGGAGCGTGCCACAGAACAGCCCATATAGTTGGGTTGTTCCCATGGACGGTAAGATAGCCATGTGCAAAAGACAGAAGTTGGACCCCTACCTCACATCATTTACAAAAACTAACTGAAGATGGTCAGAAACCTAAATGCAAGTGCCAAAGCCACTAAACTCTTAGAAGAAGAAAATGCAAACATAAATCTCCATGACGCTGGATTGGGCAAAGTCTTTACTATCTATGACACCAAAAGCACAAGCAACAAAAATCAATAGATGGCTGGGCGCACTGGCTCACACCTGTAATCCCAGCACTTTGGGAAGCTGAGGTGGGTGGATAACCAGAGGTCAGGAGTTCGAGACCAGCCTAGCCAACATGGTGAAACCTCATCACTACT
>NW_016107330.1:413377-414629 GCF_001604975.1 Cebus imitator
AGGCAACATGGAAAGACCCAGTCTCTACAAAAAATGCAAAAATTAACTGGGCATGGTGGCGCATGCCTGTAATCCCAGCTACTCTGGATGCTGAGGGATGAGAATCACTTAAACCCGGGAGGCAGTGGTTGCAGTGAGCCAAGATCAGGCCACTGCATTCCAGCCTGAGTGACCAAGCTAGACTCTGTCTCAAAACAAAACAAAAACACTAATACACGATATAACACGAACAAACCCTGAAAACATTATACAGACACACATATATGTCTGTTTCCATGTATAACATATGTAGCCACAAGTGGCCACACATTGTATGATTCATTTATATGAAATGTTGGAACAGGCAAATCCATAGAGACAGAAAATAGATTAGTGATTGTCTAGGGCCTAGAGGGTGGGGGGAATGGGGAGTGACTGCTAATGGGTACAGGCTTTCTTGCCGGGGTGACAAAAATATTGTAAACTTGATTGTAGTGATGGTTGCAAAACTCTGAATATACTAAAAACCACTGAATTGCACACTTTCAATGAGTAGGTTGTATAGTAGGTAAGTTTTCTCTCAATACAGCTATTATAAAAAATTGTGGGCCAGGCATGGTGGCTCACGCCTGTTATCCCAGCACTTTGGAAGGCTGAGGCGGGCGGATCACCTGAGGACAGGAGTTCCAAGACCAACACGGTAAAAATCTGTCTCCACTAAAAAACACAAGACTGAGCCAGGTGTGGTGGCAAGCACCTGTAATCCCAGCTACTTGGGAGGCTAAGGCAGGAGAATCACCTGAGCCTAGGAGGTGGAGGTTGCAGTGAACTGAGATTGCACCACTGCACTCCAGCCTGGATGACAGGGCCAGACTCTGTCTGAAAAAAAAAAAAAATTATGATAAAGATTCTGGATCATTAAGAGGGTTTGAGAATTTGCAAATTTATAATTTTTGGTAGGCAGAACAATGACTAAAGATGTCCAGCTGGGGCTGAGCACCATGGCTCACCCCTGTAATCCCAGCACTTTGGGAGGCTGAGGTTGGTGGATCACTTGAGGTCAAGAATTCAAAACCAGCCTGGCCAACATGATGAAACCCCATCTCTACTGAAAATAGAAAAAAATTAGCCAGGCGTGGTGGCAGGTGCCTGTAATCCCAGCCACTTGGGAGGCTGAAGCAGGAGAACCGCTTGAACTCGGGAGGCAGAGGTTGTAGTGAGCCGAGATCGCACTGCTGCACTCCAACCTGGGTGACAGAGGACTCCATCTCAA
>NW_016107330.1:415079-442313 GCF_001604975.1 Cebus imitator
AAAAGTCCATCCAGGCGCAATGGTTCACACCTGTAATCACTTTGGGAGGCTGAGACAGGAGGATTGCTTGAGCCCACGAGCTCAAGACCAGTCTGGGCAACAGAATGAGGCTCTGTCTATACAAAAAGCAAATCAGGTGTGTGCCCGTAGTCCCGGCTACTGCAGAGGCTAAGGCAGGAGGGTTGTTTGAGCAGGAGGCTGAAGATGCAGTCAGCCATAATTGTGCCACTGCACTCCAGCCTGGGTGACCGAATGAGACTGTGTCTCAAAAAAAAAAAAAAAAAAAAAATCCAGGCCTCCAATGCCTGAAACTAGTGTCTGTTACCTGAGGTGACAAAAGAGACTTTTAGGATGTGATGAAGGGTGTGGACTCTGATATAAGGAGATTATCCTGAATTATACAAATGCCCCCAAGCTTAATCTGAGGGTTTTTTTTTTTTTTTTTGAGACATAGTCTATCTCTGTCACCAATGCAGTGGTGTGATCTTGGCTCACTGCAACATCTGCCTCCTGGGTTCAAGCGATTCTCCTGTCTCAGCCTCCCAAGTAGCTGGGATTATAGGCATACACCACCATACCCTGCTAACTTTTGTATTTTTAGTAGAGACAGGGTTTCGCCATGTTGGCCAGGCTGGTCTTGAACTCCTGACTTCAGGTGATCCACCCATTTCGGCCTCCCAAAGTATTAGGATTACATGTGTGTGCACCACGCCTGGCTCACATGAGTTGTTAAAAGCAGGCCCTTCCTCAGCTGAGTCAGAGAGATGACCCTGAAAAAGAGACAGGGGAGAGAGAAATCACTGGAACTCCTATTGCTGGCTTTGAAGGTGGAGGAAGGGGCCACAAGCCAAGGAGAGTGGTACCCTTGAGAGGCTGAGAACAGCCTTCAGCTGAAGCCAGCACAGAAACGTGGATTTCAGTCCTAAAACCACAAGGTACTGAATTATGCCTTGACTAGAAATGGCTCCTCCTGATAGGAATTTAGGCTGACCCATTATTTTAGCCTGGTAAGACCCAAGTTCTTACCTCCAGAACTGTAAGATAATAAATTTGTGTTGTTTAAGCCACTAAATTGTGGTATATTGTTATGGCAGCAATGGAAACCATTACATAACTACTTTATGTGGACTTTAGGAATACAATCTTAAAAAATAAAAAAGGCCAGTCACAATGGCTCATGCCTGTAATCCCTGCACTTTGGGAGACCAAGCAGGGAGTATACCTTGAGCCCAGGAGTTAGAGGCCAGTCTAGGCAACATGGTGAAACCCCGTCTCTACTAAAAATCCAAAAAATTAGCCAGGTATGGTGGCACATGCCTGTAACCCCAGCTACTCAGGAGGCTGAGGCAGGAGAATTTCTTGACCTGGGAGGCAGAAGTTACAGTTAGGCGTGGTGGTGTACACCTACACCTGTAGTCTCAGGTACTTGGGAGGCTAAGGGGGAGGGATCACTTGAGCTAGGAGGTTGAAGCTGCAGTGAGCTATGATCGCGCCACTGGACTCCAGCCTGCGTGGCAGAGTGAGACTCTGTCTCAAAAAATAAAATAAAAATTTTAAAAAGGAGCCTTCTCATATCTGAGGATGAAAAGATCTACTCTCAGCTGAAAAATCTCTACCTGATCCCCTCCCTCCCCTATTCCCCTCCCTCCCCACCTCCTTCGAGAAGCAGGAGGAAGCCAGCAGAGCTGCCTCAGGGAGTGGCACCTGAAAATAGAAACTGCAATGGGATTTTATTTCTAACTCCACAGGCATCTCCGTGAGTCATTCATCTCTCTGGGTCTCACTTTCCACGTCTGTAAAGCAGGCTGAATTCACCCTGACTTCTGCCTACCCCACAGTTAAAGGGCCAGCAAGAAAAATCCCCCCAACTCCGCTAAATACATAGAGCCCCAGGGTGCTCCTTATAAAGCATGAGATAAACCACAGACAGAATTATTGTCACAGGACACCCCCATCCCCACCCCATGGGGCATCAGTTTTTTTCTCCTGGCTTCCTCCATGGGGTTTTGGGCACACCTGCTCCCTTATCGCTGCCGTTAGCACAGAAATGAGAAAAGTTTCAGACAGAAAAAGGTTCGGAAACCAATGTCAGGGCCCACAGGGACAGGGTTTTAGATTTTTGCGTTTTGGGTGGCAATATTCTCACACCAAGATGACCGGGGCTTAGCACCACCTCATCATTTTCATGATGGAAAGAAAGCAAAGCAATTGCCCAGAGAAAACTGGACGGTATAGAGGCAGGATGAGACGCAGATGACGGTAAGGTGAGGAGACAGGCGGAGAAATGAAACCTCTCACAGCAGTGTGGGAGTGGACACAGGGCTGGGAGAGCTTGTGACACCCTAGGCTAATTCCCTCCTCAGACCCCACCCCAACATTACCTAATCAGGTGGGCGTTTTCTTAGGAAGCAGGTGACAACTTGCCTTGGGTTGGGGCTTTTTTCTTTTTAGATAGTTTCACTCTGTTGCCAGGCTGGAGTGCAGTGGCACGATCCTGGCTCACTGCAACCTCTGCATCCTGGATTCGAACTATACTCGTGCCTCAGCCTCCCAAGCAGCTAGGACTACAGGTATGCCACCAAGCCCGGCTTTTTTTTTTTTTTTTTAAATGGAGTCTCTCTCTGTTGCCCAGGCTGAGTGCAGTGGTGCGGTCTTGGCTCACTGCAACCTCCACCTCACAGGTTCAATGATTCTCCTGCCTCAGCACCCCAAGTAGCTGGGATTACAGGTGTGCACCACCATGCCCAGCAAATTTTTTGTATTTTTAGTAGAGATGGGGTTTCACCATGTTGGCCAGGCTGGTCTCGAACTCCTGACCTCCTGATCAGCCTCCCAAAGCACTGGGATTACAGGCTTGAGCCGCCTCACCCGGCCCCCTGGGGCTATATTTAAAGAAGCCCTCAAGGGAGCAGAAGATCACCCTCTGAGGGCCATATGATCATGCCTCTTGACACCTGCCTGCTCCTATCTGTGCCTCACTGGGCCCTGGTTTTTAGAGCTATGTGGGTGCCTGACACACTCAGAGCCACAGAACATGGGAAGGGCTCTAGGCCAACAGTCCCAGCATCACTCAAGTCTCCTCTGGCTGGCTCCTGCCCTAAACCCTCCTGCTCACTTCCAGCTGTGGAGGCAGCCCAGAGGGTGCCTGGTTCCTTGGCTCCCCCCTCCGCCAGGCCCTCTCAGTGTGACCTAAATCCTTATCAAGCTTGGCAGCCCTCTGCAGGCGCCCAGATGACCCCTGGCCTTAGTGACGGTGAGGACCAGCCCTCTTCGGCCTCCAGCCTTCCCGGAACCCCTTGCCTAACATCCCGTGTGGTAATCATGCCTGTTGGCCTCACTCAGTCCTGCCGGCCACTGCCAAGTTCCCTCTGCTAGTTCCAGACTCTCCCACCTCTAATGGAACCATCAGGAAACAAAAAGCTGTAGCACATTTTCTCTCTCAGGTCAGAAACTCCTCCCAGCACTTTGGGAGGCCAAGGTGGGAGGATCACTCGGGCCCAGGAGTTCGAGACCAGTCTGGGCAACAAAGTGAGACCCCATCTCCACAAAAAGTTTAAAAATTAGGCAGGCATGGTGGCCAAGGTCTGTGATCCCAGCTACTCGGGAGGCTGAGGCAGGAGATCACTTGAGCCTGGGAGGCAGAGGTTGCAGTGAGCTGTGACAGCGCCACTCCACTCCAGCCTGGGCGACAGAGCGAGACCCTGTGTCAAAAAAAAGAAAAGTGGGCAGCTGTTTGGGGAGCAGGGTAAGGGCCACATACTGCCTGATAATGGTGGGGGGGGGGCGGCAGGAAGGTGACTGAGTGATCTGAAAGGCAGCTGATCCCATGATCTCACTTAAACACCTCTCACCCTACAGAGAAGCCCTGATTCCATTTGCTGTCTTTCTTAGCAATGTCTCAGCAAACGTCCTCCATTTGCCACACGGGTCCAAGCTTCCGCTTACTAAGCACCCACGTGCCAGACAACCCCGGAGGCAGGTACTCCCATCGTCCCCACTGTACAGATGAAGAAACTGAGCTCAAGGTCACGCAAGTGATAAGGGGCGGAAGAGATTTGAAGCTGTGCACTGAGGCGTGGCAGGCGTGCGCGCTCCGACCCCTAAATCCCTACTCTGGATATTAAAGACGGAAGGACGGAGCAACTCATTCTACAGACGGAGAAAAGCCAGACCTGGGGAGTCCCAGAGCGGGTGCCAGATCGTGGGGAGCAGCCAGCACCCCAGGTCCCCTCCACGACACAACCACGTCCCTCGGCCACTTCTGGGGCCCGCGCGCGTCTCGGACGCGGCAGGACAGCTCTAGGATGCACGGAGACCCCCGGGCCGGAGGGAAAAGCGGGGGCAGACGGACGCACCGCTGCGCCCCGGAAGCTCCGAGGCCCCGCCCCAGCGGCCGCCAGCGGGGGGCGTGGCCTCGCCTGCGCCCCGGCCCCGGGCCCGCTGCGCCCAAGGCCCCGGAGGCCTGAGACCTCAGGCCTGGGGCGGCGTGGCGGCCGGGCCAGCCTTGGCCTCGCGCCCTCCCCTGCTGTCGCCGCGGGCTCTGCGGGTGGTATCCAAGCGTCGTGAGGCGCGTAGCCGCGTGACGCGCGCACCTGTCCGGGTGACGGGCCCTGCGGAAGAGGAGGCGCGGCCTGGGGCGCAGGGAAGCCCCGGGGAGCGGGCCCGGCCCTTAGCGCTGCCCCGGCCGCGAACCGGAGGAGCGGCCTGCGCCGCCGCGCGAGAGGAAGTAAGCGCCCCCCGCCGGCCCCGCCGCCGCCCCCGCCCCCGCCCCCGCCCCGGCGCCTCCATCCCGCGCTGCCTCCGGGCCCCAGACCGCGCGGAGCCCCCGGGCCTGGCGGCCGGGCTCCCTCCAGGCTCGCTCCGAGCGGCTGAGCGGCCCTTTCCCTGGACTTCCCGACACTGAGTTCCAGGAGAGGGGGAACTCCGTGCCTTCCCCTGGTCCTGCTTAATCCTTGGCGTTGATTGGCCCTCGGGTTTCACACAGCGTGTCCTGTACCCGGATCCAGTGAACGGTTTTCCAGAGGCAGACTTCTTTGGGTCTCTGAAAATCAGCTCACCCAACCTTGAATGCTTATCCAGAAGTGAGAACTTCTGGAGAAATCCTTGCCCACTCCCCCAGTACCCCCAACAGGCCCATAGCTCATGAAAGGCAGCAGATGAGGGAAAACTGGTGTCAAATGGGCGTATTTTTTATTTTTTCACTTTAATAAAAGATTATTTTATTAATAATAATAAAATAATCTTAATCTTTTATTAAGATTATTTTATTAATTGCTTGGTTGCCCAGGCTGGAGTGCGGTGGCACAAACACGGCTCCCTGCAGCCTCTACCTCTTGGGCTCAGGCGAGCCTCATGCCTCAGCCTCCTGAGCAGCTGGGACCACAGGTGTGCACCACCACACCTGGCTAATTTTTGAACCTTTTGTAAAGACAGCGGTCCCGCTATGTTGCCCAGGCTGGCCTCGAACTCCTGGGCTCAAACCATATCCTGCTTAACTCTTCCAAAGTGCTGGTATTTTAGGTGTGAAGCACCACGCCCAGCCAGCATATTTTCAATTATGTATCATATCCCTTAAATTTTTCGTCATTACGATTGGAAGGTCATGATAAGCTGTCTGAGTTATTCCTTGGCATTTTTCTATGGTGGATGGTTAGTTGCTTTTAACAGCAGTTCAAGAAGCTAGCAAGAAGGCCTTCATTCGTGATGCTGATGGCTTAATGATAGAAACTAGCATTTCCGCCTGGGCCCGGTGGCTCACACCTGTAATCTCAGCGCTTTGGGAGGCCACGGCAGGCGGATCGCTTGAGGAGGGGAGCTCAAGACCAGCCTGGCCAACCTGGTGAAACCCTGTCTTTACTAAAAATACAAAAATTAGCTGTGCATGGTGGTGGCAGAGCCTGTAATCCCAGTTGCTGGGGTGGCTGAAGCAGGAGAATTGCTTGAACCGTCCTGCCCAGCCTGCGGAGGTTGCAGTGAGCCAAGATCCTGCCCCTGCACTGCAGCCTGGGAGACAAAGCTAGACTCTGTCTCAAAAAAAAAAAAAAAAAAAAGCTAGGATTAGGATTTCTTGGGTGCTTACTGTATGCCAGGCATTGTGCTCAGCGCCTTACATGACTCCCTATCAATTTGTTTTCCCATTCTGTGGTTGAGGTACAGAGAGGTTAAATAACTTGTCTGAAATCACACAGTTACTGAGTAGTAGCAGAGATTTGAATCCAGAATATTCTCATGGAGCCAGTTCTCCAAAAACTAGCCCTTGAAGGTTTTCAGGGTTTCAGCAAAGCAACTGAGGTTTGCACATGATGTCTTCATGATGTCAGAAGGAAGAACTGTGAAAGGCAGAGTGGACCCAAGAGGCTGAGGCCAGTTAGAGCAGTTGGTGTTCAGAGCAGCTTGACTTCATGGAGCAGAGAAGTAGCCCATCTGGTTTGAACCACTGTTCGGTATCTATACTAATACAGGGTTTTAAATTTTGCCATTCAGGGATGTAGTTACATTTTATAGGAAGGTTAGCTCTGAGACCAGACTGCCTGTTTTCAAATCCTGTCACCTTTTTTTTTTTTTTTCTTTTTTGAGATAGAGTCTTGCTCTGTCACCCCGGCTAGAGTGCAGTGGTGTGATCTCAGCTCACTGCAACCTTTGACTCCTGGGTTCAAGCGATTCTCCTCCCTCAGCCTCCTGAGTAGCTGGGATGACAGGCGCCTGCCACCACGCCTGGCTAATTTTTGTATTGTTAGTAGAGATGAGGTTTCACCATGTTGGCCAGGCTGATTTTGAACTCCCGACCTCCAGTGATCCTCCTGCCTCGACTTTTCAAAGTGCTGGGATTATAGGTGTGAGCTACCATACCTGGCCACATTATTTGGCTTCTTTTTGCTTTAGTTTCCTCTCTACTCACTGCTAAAGTGGAGATAATCATGGTACCTACTTCTTAGGGTTGTGGCAAGATTTAAATGGTCTGATGCTTGTCATACTTATAGCCTAGCATTTGGCATATCGTTAAATACTCCATAAATAGCTCTTTTATTATTAAAAGTGTTGTTTCAAGTTGTAAGCTGCTGCTAATGTGTGCTGTGTTGCTTTGCTTGAAGTCACCATTAGAGACGTGTTCCTTTGTGCCATCTTTCAAATGCAGAAATGACAGTGGTCCTGTGCAAATGGGATTTATTTGTTCATTTGGCAGATATTTATAGAGCGCCTTCTGTATGCCAGGCCTTGTTTTGGATACTGGAGGTACTGCGGAGAAAAAAGCAAACAAAAGTCCCTGTTCTCATTGGCACACACAGTCTTGGGGAAAGGAATGGCAGACAATAGGCAAAACGAATGTAATGATCATGCAGTGTATTAGAAAGCGATGTGCTATGGAGAAAAATAAAGCAGGAGAGGAGGATGGGAGGGGGCGGTTTACAATTTTAGAGTGGTCTGAGTAAGCCTCACTGAGAAGATGACATTTTAGCAAAGAACTGAAGGTAGTGAGGGAGTAAACCACGTGGACGTGGTGGGGAACATGAGGGAGTCGGCCAGGCCGAGAGAACAAGTGCAAAGGCCCTGGGGCAGAAGGCTGGGCAGCCAGAGCCTAGACAGACAGGATGGTAAGAGAAGTGCTCAAAGACGTAAAGGGCTGGAGGCCATAATGTATGGACTCTGCAGACGTCTGCACAGAGGAATGACATGATCTGGCATAAAAAGGTCACTCTGACCGCTGCACTGAGGCTTAACCATAGAGGGTTGGGAGATAGAGGCGGCCAGTTAGGAAGTTCCCACAGTAATCCAGACAGATGACAGTGGCTGGCACCAGAGTGGCGTGGTAGAAGGTGGTGAGAAGCAATTGGATTCTAGATACTTTTTTTTTTTTCTTGAGACGGAGTCTTGCTCTGTCACCAGGCTGGAGTGCAGTGGCGCAGTCTCGGCTCACTGCATCATCCGCCTCCTGGGTTCCAGCGATTCTTCCGCCTCAGCCTCCTGAGTTGCTGGGACAACAGGCGCGTGCCACCACGCCCAGCTAATTTTTTGGTATTTTTAGTAGAGACGGGGTTTCACCATGTTGGCCAGGATGGGATCGATCTCTTGGCTTCATGATCCGCCCGCCTCGGCCTCCCAAAGTAATCCCATGGCATACATCCCCTCCCATGTAATCCCATGCCTGGGATTACAGGCATGAGCCACCACGCCCGGCCAGATTCTAGATAAATTTTGAAGATAGAAATTACAGGATTTGCTGACAGATCAGATGACCCCAAGGTTCCTGGGTCTGAACACCTGGAAGGGTAGAGTTGCCATTTACTGAAAATGGGGAAAACTACTTTGGAAGCAGGTTGGGAGACAAAGCAGTTCAATTTTGTACATATTAAGTCTGGCAAACACGCCGCTAATGCTCTGAGAGTAGCGGTTGATTGATGAGTCTGGAGTTTAGGGGAAGTTTGGGCTGTAGACAGAGACTTGGGCAGATAGGCAGTTGTGTACTGTAATGTCTACCAGCGGACTTTGTGAGGTAATTCATAGTCTAATTCATAGTCTAGTCCAATAAATGTGGTGTAAATAGTCCCACGTTGGCCAACTTCAGTAGAATGTCTTCATCTCATAGATGCAGTGGAGATAAATAATTTCAAGAGCATAGATATTAGTGAAATGTAGTGAGATGTTTAGGAAGTAATGAGTTTTGAGTATTTATTACCTTTTTAATATAATTAATTTAATTTTTTTTTTTTTTTTGATACAGAGTCTTGCCCTGTCACCCAAGCTAGAGTACAGTGGCACAATCTCGGCTCACTGCAACCTCTGCCTCCTGGGTTCAAGTGACTCTCCTGCCTCAGCCTCCCAAGTAGCTGGGATTACAGGCATCTGTCACCACACGCAGCTGATTTTTGTGTTTTTAGTAAAACGGGGTTTCTCCATGTTGCCCAGGCTGGTCTTGAACTCCTGGGCTCAAGTAGTCCTCCCATCCCGGTCTCCCAGAGTGCTGGGATTACAGGCATGAGCCACCGTGCCTGGCTATTTAATTATACATTTATATAACTTTTTAATAATGGCCATGTTGAACAACTGACTTGAAAAATCCTAGAAATTTAGTAGTCGACTGTTGCGTGCAGTTATGAGGTGGCTCCAGCACATCCCTGGTTATATTGACCCAGGACAGGTACCTAAAGATGGGAATGAGGATTCTCTGAGATGAGAGAGGAACAAGGACCCCAGAGCCTGATCTGGAAGCTTTTGTCCCCATTCTGGCCCTGAGGGCAGTGAATGCAGATCGGAGGTCATTGACAGCAGGCTTGATTTTTATCTACATTGATGGGTTCAGCATAAATGGACAGAACAGGCAGACTGCAAAAACAAACAGACAAAAAACTTGGGTTGGCTATTGTGAAAAGACGAGGCACATCACCTTGTGCTTTAGTTTAAAATGATCTTTAGTTTGAACTTTTGTTTTACTCCCACATGTTCTTTTTAAAAAATTCCAAACTCATGGGTCATGGTTTGAAGAAAATTTCCCTTCCTCCTGCCTGGCGCACAGAAGGTAACGTCAAAGGCTGGGAGAGGGAATAGGGCAGCAGCAGACATTGACCTTTACCTCCCAGCTCCTCTCTCCCACCCCTTGTCTGCTGGGCACCGAGGATTAGAACTGCATCCTCCTGTGGTTTACCAAAAAACGCTCTGCGGCTGGAGCTTCAGCATAGGCTGGGTCTGTCTGTGCCCGGTCTGGTCGGGGACAGCTGCATGCCTCTTCCGCTTGGGTGAAAACAAAGGCCGGAACCTGAATTCTGATCCAAACCTCCTGGCTGGCTAAGCCAGTGTTCCCACCTTCTGGGATGTTAGCAGAGCCCTCTAACTGGTAAGTCTCTCCCAGGATGACTGGTAGGAGCCTCTCAGGATTAGAGTTAGAGACAGTGAAGGGTGCCCAGGACTGGGCCCGTGTGCCCACAGTCAGCCCTGGCTCTAAGATGAGCCGTCAGAAGAACGTCTTTTCCACCTACCTACAGGATGCCTCCGCAGCACTTTGTTTTGTAGTGAGTGTATTTCTGGCAAGTATCTTAAATAAGAATTGTAAATGAAATTGCATCCTCCACACACGTAAGTCATAGCTTCAAAGAGCTTTGTCTTAACTGCTGAATGACGCACAGTTATCAGCCCTTGGCTTCATATTTTAGTTCTCTGTTTCCCTGCCTGGCTGTTGAGGTCAAAGCTCGAAGCACTCTTTTGCCTTATAGAAATGTGGAGGGCAGCTCCCGGAAAATAGGGTGCGGATCTTCTTTTCTCGGAAAACAGGACTTAGGGACACTGAAAGATCACACAGAGCCTTTATCTCACCCTCCCATTTCCTAGAAGAGGAAACTGAGGCCCAGCCAGGCTAAATGACTTGCTCAAGGTTATGTCGTTGTTTAGAGGCAGGGCTCTGACAAGAGGCACCACACATTCCAGTTCCCAATCCGATGCCCACTCTTACAGCTGCTCAAACTTTCACTAAAGATTTTGTCATTGATTTATCCATTTTTAAAAAAGAAGTGATTCGTAGTTGGATAAGCCTTTGAAAGGCTACTTCCAGGCTCTTTGGCTAACTTCAAGTTTGTAATTTTGGAAGATTTATTTCACAGCCCATTCCTCTCAGAGCAGGCAAGGAGGCAGAGGAGAGAAGTGCTTCAGAAAAAAACCTTCTGAAGCAGAGCCTTGCAGCTGAGGGGGAGGTGTGAGCCCAGGAGATGTGTTGGAGCTGACTGTGCCTCTGCCCCAGAGGCTGGGGTCCCCCTGTTCCTGACTTTGACTTAACTGGGCTTCTCTGGGCCTGCTTATTTCTCTGTCAGGGCAGCAGAGAGGATGACCGAGCCAGCCTTCCTCTTGCTGCTTCCAGACTAGCCAGGAGTAAGCTAGGAAGCAGGGTGTGTTCTTCAGTGCTGTCTGCAGGGCCTGGCTCTAGCCCCAGGAGAGGTGGGAGGTTCACAGTGTTTTTCCTGACAGCAATGGTATTATGCCACCCTTGGGGGCCAGGAAGGCACTTTGCATTTGATTAACTTAATTAATTAACATTTGTGCAGCAGTTTTGTCACGTGTATCATCTCAATTAATCCCGCCCCCCAGTTGATGGTAACTTGCCCTGTTTTATAGATGAAGAAATGTAGGCCCTAAGGCTCTAATCATCTACCTGCTGTTATAGAAAGGAGTTCAATCACGGCTCACCGCAGCCTGGACCTCTTGGGCTCAAGTGATCCTCAGCCTCCTGAGCAGCTGAGACTACAGACATGTGCCACCACACCCAGCTAATTAAAAAAAATTTTTTGTAGAAATGGGGGTCTCGCTACCTTGCCCAGGCTGGTCTGGAACTCCTGGGCTGAAGCAATCCTCCTGCCTCAGCCTCCCAGAGTGCCGGGATTATAGGCTTGAGCCACTGTGCCTGGCCTAATTAGCTGATTTAATTAGATCACGAAGCTAGGCAGTGATCTTGACCCGGTCCTTGGACCCAAATGCCGCATTCTTCTGCTTGACTAAGGAAGCTGTTTAGCGTCGTGACTGAGGGCCCAGACTTTGTGGCTTGACAGTTTCCTTCACCTCCCAGTTTCCTTGTCTGTAGAATAAGACTCCTCACAGAACCCCCTCCAGGAGACTGTTGTGAGGAACGACTGGGACGGTGCATTTAAGTCATTGGTACACGCTAACTACTTGGTAAGCATAGGTATTATTAATGGACTCAGGAACAACCAGTTTTTACAGTGGGATGGGCAAATGAAACCGTTTGAGACTGTTTCGAAATCCAGTGTTAGGCCCTGCCCTGTACCTACTGAATCGGAATGTCTTTGTCTTGGGAAAGGGAGCAGGAGGCGACGCGTGCGTGTTTATTCTGATGCCCTCCTTTGATGAGAGTCATTGCTCTAGAACTCTTTGTTCTAGTACTCACTGCTCAGTATTCCAGAGTCTTGCTACTCAAAGTGTGCTCTTGGACCAGCTGTCAGCACCTCAGGTACCTCTCCTTCTGCATCAGAATCTGCCTTTTAAAAAGATCCTCAGAAAATTCAAATGCTCATTAAAATTTTAAGAAATACTGTTAAGGTTAAAAAACATAAAAAAACAAATACACATACCACCCACGCTCATTTAGGAAAGAGTTGTTCTCTGGTTGTTTTGCAACCACAGAGTAAGCAACCATGTTGTAATACCCAATATCTTGGATTTGTTTATAGGAGTGCTGGGAACATAAGTAACAGATAAGGGAGGCCAGCCTGAGAACTGGGGACCCACAACAGGATTGGTCGGTGAAGACTGTGGCAAACCTGAGTCAGAACAGGATTAAACAGAAGGCCAGGAGTCACTTCAGGCCAGGTGGCCATCTGTCACAGCTGCCTGCAGTCTTCTGGGGTGGGGGCAGGAGTGCTGGCCCTTGGGTCTCCCCCACCTGCCCATGCCAGCACTCTGGGGGCCTTAGCTCTTCCCTTTGTACCAGGCACGTCCGGAGCGCTGGCTACCAGGGTCCCATCAGCAGCTCTGAAGCGCAGCCTGCCAGCTGGCGGCTCCTCCTTCTCCAGGCTGTTCTCTGAGCTTCAGATTTCTCGCTGCCCCTCTCCCGCACTGACCTTGCAGCTTCTCCTTCCCTCCAGACAGGGGCGAGATTGCCGGTTGAGGAAAAAACGCTTGAAGGGCCAAAGACAGGGACTGGAAAGCAGCAGGAAAGAGCAGAATGGTCCTGTGGTCCGTGTGTGTTTTTAGGGGTGAGTGCAGATACAGGGAGCGTGGGAGAAGAAGGCTGGGGAGCCACTCGTGGCCCCGATCCTCTAGTTAAAGCTCTAGTAATGGACACACCATGTGTCCTGTAGGCACTGGCTCAGACGCTGTTGTTGGGGCCTCATCTTGGGTTGGTCACTCGCTAGGACCCTCTCGGAGATGGAACTTGAGAGAGATGAGGACAAGGCAAAGGGGGTGGGAGGAGGGGGTCTGATGTCAGGGTCAAGAGGCAGATTTGTCTCCTCTGTATACGGATGGTGGAGAGGTCATTGGGCCGGTTCTGTGGGGCCTTTGTAAGTTATCTCTTTAAACCTCAGTTTCCCCATTTGTATTACCAGATTACAGCTTCCTAAAGTTGCCAAAGATTTTGTGAATCCTTTACCTGATAAAATGCCTGACATATAGCAGGTGCTAATCAGCCATCTCAGTTCCTTCTTCACTGCTCCCACCTGCAGGCTGGGCCCCATTTCCACCATAGATTTCCCACTAGTTCCAATGGGCATGCCGGCCATGCTTACTTTCCCCTTCACTTCCTTCTTTCCTTCCCTCCAACACTGGCCTTGGTTGGAAACTAGAGAGCTGGAGAGCTGAGGAGTAAGCATTCAGCACATGAAGCCCTACAACCTTTGTTAGAACAGAAGGCCAGAAAAAACAAATGCTTGGTGCGTTTGTGACCCACCCTAGGCCTCTACCTCTCATGCACATCAGCTCCTTCAGTTTAGGCTGAACACTAGCTCAGGTGGTTTGCTTCCCTGGGGGAGGTTGTAGCCTGCAGTGGCTGTACAGTGTCAGTCCCAGCTCCCCTGCTTTCTTACCCTGGGACCCTCATTGACCCAAGCCTCAGCTTTTCCATTTGCAGAATGAGAAAACTGTAACAGAACCCACCCCATGTGGTTCTTTCCAGGATTGTTGTCTGGATTCAGTGAGCTCTAATGCACATAAGTACTTAGTGCCAGCACTAAGTGTTAGCTATTATCACTCTTCCAGGATGACACCTACCACTTTGTGCTTAATAGGCAGCAGGCATAGGCCTAAGCGCATTATAAGCATGAACTTCTTTTATCCTTATAACAACTCTGTGGTGTAAGTACCACTGTTACCCCCATTTCAGATGAGAAAACCGAGGTACAGCCAAGTTAAATAATTGTGTAGTTACTAAGGGGTTGTACTGGGATTCAGACTCAGGCAGTCTGTCTGGAGTCTATGTTTTCTGTCACTATGCAGCTGAAGTTATTAGTCAGCATTTTGTAGTCGGAGCCCAGTAGACGTGGAGAAGAGGAACGTGAGAGGTGAGAGGAGGTGGTTCTACCCTCTCACTGTTGCAGCTGTCGCCTAAGGACCTGCAGCTATTCCTAGGCTGGGGCTGCCCTGCTTGTCCAGGTGACCTGTGTCCAGGTCTCCTGAAGGAGACCGGCCGTGGTCATCAAACGGACAGCTCCACTCCCAGGCCCATGGCCCTCCCTGGTGGCCTTTGCCACTTTCCCATGCTCCTGGTAGCAAAGTGACTCACCTCTAGCATGTGGCCTCTAACTTTCCCAGGCAGAGTCCCCATCTACAGGGCAGGCTCCCTACCCACTGACTTCCTGGTACAGAAGCCCAGCTGCCAGGAGGGAGGGATGAGCTGTGGGCCTCTAACCTATTCTTAAGGAACACGTGGTGGTGGTTTCTTGCCAGGCAGGAAATGTTTGCTTCACATCACGGCCACCTGAACCATGTCTGATCCTTCCTTGTTCCTCGTCTGTTTCTCTGTGCTTTCCAGGCCCCCCGGCATGTGGAAGATGCTCACAGTGGCGATGTGTGTGGCCCTTCTGGGCTGTCTGCAGGCCCAGGAGCTCCAGGGACACGTCTCCATCATCCTGCTGGGAGCAACTGGGGACCTGGCCAAGAAGTACTTGTGGCAGGGACTGTTCCAGCTGTACCTGGATGAAGCAGGGAGGGGCCACAGTTTTAGCTTCCATGGAGCTGCTTTGACAGCCCCCAAGCGGGGCCAAGAGCTCATGGCCAAGGCTCTGGAATCCCTCTCCTGCCCCAAGGACATGGAACCCAGTCACTGTGCAGAGCACAAGGATCAGTTCCTGCAGCTGAGCCGGTACCACCAGCTGAAGACGGCCGAGGACTATCAGGCCCTGAACAAGGACATTGAGGCACAGTTCCAGCCCGCGGGCCTCCAGGAGGCTGGCAGGATCTTCTACTTCTCAGTGCCGCCCTTCGCCTATGCAGACATTGCCCGCAACATCAACAGCAGCTGCCGGCCAGGCCCAGGCGCCTGGCTGCGGGTTGTTCTTGAGAAACCCTTTGGCCATGACCACCTCTCAGCCCAGCAGTTGGCCACAGAACTCGGGAGCTTTTTCCAGGAGGAGGAGATGTACCGGGTGGACCATTACCTGGGCAAGCAGGTGAGCATCAGCGCGGAGCCTGCCAGGGTTAGAGTAGGAGCTGGGTGGTGGCAGACCCCAGCAACAAGGCTGCCCACTCATTATGGAGCTGGGCCCCAGGGCACTGTGAACTCAGAGCTCCCATGGTCTCCTGAAAGTGGGCAGGAGGTGAGGGGTCAAAGGAAAGACAGCAGCAGGCAGGACTGTTGGGTCCTTGTCCATGTATCTGGCCTCTTTTGTCCTTTGGGCTCTGCCTTCTCACGCCTGCCCTGCATTCCCTGTAGAGGTGGCCCAGGGACTCCAGTGTCTGGATCTGGCTTCCTGTTGGGTGTGCTGTGGGAATTAGAATGAGCTTTCTTCTCATCTACATTTTTTTGTTTTTTTTGAGACAGAGTCGTTCTCTGTCACCCAGGTTGGAGTGCAGTGGCATGATCTCGGCTCACTGCAACCTCCACCTCCTGGGTCCAGTGATTCTCCCACCCTAGCCTCCCTAGTAGCCTCCCAAGTAACAGGCACACACCACCACGCCCGGCTAATATTTTGCATTTTTAGTAGAGACGGGGTTTCACCATGTTGGTCAGGCTGGTCTCAAATTCCCGACCTCAAGTGATCTGCACACTTTGGCTTCCTAAAGTGCTAGGATTACAGGTGTGAGCCACTGCACCTGGCCTCATCTACTTTTTTTCAATATCTTTTTCTTCCTGAGTTCTGTGTTGAGCCAGAAGGTTGGCAACAAGAACTTAAACCAGGGAGCAGTGGGAAGCTAAGCCCAGGCCCTGGGGAGGAACATGAGGTAACCTCCTGGGTGACACATGTCAGTCACTCAAAATGCCTTGGAGGCCCTTGGGGGCATCCTGTCCCAGGAACCCCAGCAGAGAGCACAGCAGCCCTGTGTTCTGGTACTGAGCCCAGGTGGTGCGGGTGGGCACAGGCAGCTGTTGAGAACAGAGACATGATTTCCATCACACCCTGTCTGGAGTTGCCCATAGCCAGATTCCTAAATAGTGGTCCTTAGACCTGGACCATTCCTGGGGAGGTTTTCACTTGTTAATGGCAAGATGAGAAGAAATACTGAATGTGCTCAATTTGAAGCTTTTCTTGCTACATTTTTGGTGTTAAACCTATCTTTATTAAAAAATAGTTATACTAGAAGATATGTAATTTTGAATATTCTTTTTCTTGGCAAAATACAAATCTGATAACCCTTTGGAGGTCACTTGCAAATTTTTGGAGGCTTTACTGGCCCATGAGACCCTGAAGTCCAGAACTATTGCTCAGAGGGCATCTTCTGGTCTAAGAAGGGAATGGAGTGGGCAGAGCCCTTCCTGGGGGCCAGGGTTCCTCTTTCATCGTGAGAGGACCCTGCAGCACACCATCTTCCTCCCGACAGGCTGTGGCGCAGATCCTGCCTTTCCGAGACCAGAACCGCAAGGCTTTGGACGGCCTCTGGAACCGGCACCACGTGGAGCGGGTGGAGATCATCATGAAGGAGACCGTGGATGCCGAAGGTGTGTGAGTGGCCCTGTGTGCTGGGTCCCTCAGCCTCTGCCTGCCTGCTGTCTGCGGTGAGGCCTTGGGTACTTCTTAGAGGGAGGTTTTCTGTGGGCGTATGGTCTCCCTTCGAGCCTGCCGTGTGCCCAGCTCTGAACTGGACTAAACCCCAGGGTGCTGGTTGGCAAAGCCCAAGTAGCCATTGCTGCCCGTGGGGAGCATATAGTCCAGAGAAGCAGGCCTGGCACAGACTCCGGAAACCACTGGCACGCAGTGGAGGCTGGAGTTCCCCCGGGTTCCCAAGTGCGTAGAGACTGTGGGAGCTGTGTGAGGGCTTCTCTGACTGCGGTGCTTGCAGCTGTGGCGCCCCTGCCTGGGCACTGCCCCTTGGGTCCCCCTCACCTCCTGACCCCTCTCTCATGTTAGTTCTCAGCTCCATGGCCCTCTACGAAGGCTTTCTGAGCCCTGCAGGCCCACTCCCCTCACCCTCATGGTGCCGCACGCCTCCTTCCCCTGCCCTGCACGGTGTTGCCCTTGCTTTGTCCTTGTCTACCCTGTCTCTCCTGCCAGCCTGTAGGCTGCAGGAGGGCACCTCCTCTCCGGCACCTGCCACACACCTCAGATGTGCTGAGTAAGCACCTGGAAGGTGGGGGGCCTGCATCAGGCCCACCTCTGCTTTCAGCTGGGTGGCCTCAGCATGTTACTCTTTGCAGCTGTGAGATGAGTACGTCCTGTCAACAAGGACAGCTAATGTCCCTTTGGGACCTGGCATTCGTGATGGTAGCAAAGTTTTGGAGCATTGACCGTGAATATGTAAAGCCCTGGCTCTTGCCCAGTAATGATAACAGCTAATGTTTACTGTGTTCCCGTTCCCCCAGCTGCCGGGTGAGGTGGGCGCTGTTATTAGCCTCCTTCCAGATGAGGATGGTGGCGAGTCCACAGCCCATGGTGGAAGGTGGTGGAGCCTGATTCTGGGGGCAACAGTCTGGCCCCAGCACCCGGACCTGGCGCTGCCGCCTGGTGCTGCCAGCGCTGTGTCAGTGGCCAGCTCATCCCCGCGGCCACTTTCCACAGCTGCAGCGGGAGCACCCGAGGCCACCGTGCCACCCCCCGCCAGCCCCCGCAGTGCATGCCGCCACAGTGCAGGGCCCAGAGCCCTGGAACTGGGGTGGGCCAGGAGGTTTGTCCTCCTTTTCTCTGTTCCTTGCTCTTTCTCTGGGCCATTTTCTCTCGTTCTTTTTTTCCCCTTGGTTTCTCTCTTCAGCTGTTTCTCCATTCCTCTCTGAATGTGTATTTAGTGCCAGAAGCTCTCTGTGGGGCTGAGATGCCAGTGAGCTACGAGACTCAGCCACTCAGATATGGCTTCCTAATACTGCGCAGATTCTTGGGTGCTGTGGGGGGTGATGATCTCATCACACGGGCTGGTAGGACAGACGCCAAGATGGAGCCAGGCACAGTGGTGTGCCTGTAGTCCCAGCTACTGGGGGCAGAGGTGAGAGGATCATTTGAGCTCAGGAATTGGACACCAGCCTGGGCAGTGTAGTGAGACCCCATCTCTGAAAAAGAAAACAATATGGGTGACAGGTGTTGCAGGCAGGCAGAGCAGTCGGGGGACGACATGAGGGATGGGTGTGAGGCCAAGCAGGACTTCCCCAGCCAGGCCTTGAAGGACATTGCTGGGCTCTAGAAGGCACTGGGTTTCTCTACTCCAGAATCCACAGCAGAAAAGAGGCCCTGTCTCCTGCAGTGAGCCTTCGTGGGTCTCAGGGAATTGTCCTCCAGCCCTTGCAAGCTTCCCCTCCCTGTCCTCAGCCAGGGCTCCGGCCGTAGGTTTCCTCCCGCACCTGTGTGTGTGTGATATCCTGGCAGGCACGTGTGCTGGGCCTATCCCTGCTTTGTCTTCAGAGAAGTGAGCTGCACCTGGTGCAGAGAGCAAGGCGCAGAATGGGAGGGGCCCTGCCCCCGCTGCAGCCTGCAGGCCAGCACCTGCACCTCTCCACCTGGCCTTGGCCCCATCCCCAGTGAGGCTGGGATACCAGGACTCCTCCCCTCTCCCCTTTCTGGCAACTCCTTCCTATCCCCACCCTGGGCTGGGGAAGAGCTGTGATGTCTGGAGTTTATCTGTTGGTGCTTTGCCTCTTAGTTTTTCCAACCCTCCTACCTTGTTTCCTTCTTGGTATCTTGTGTCATATATGGGTTCTTTGTCGGTCCCATGGAGCCAGGGACCAGGCAGATTGCAGGCCTGATTATCCTAGCAAAGGTACTTTTGGATTTTGGAGAAAGAAAAACAGAAGACAAGAAAGAAAGACAGGCGGAGCTCCGGGCAAGTCTATTTGCCGAGACAGTCTGAGGATGTTGGGTTTCAACAGCAATACAACAGCCTGGACTGGCTATCCTCAGGGTCCAGGAGGGAGAGGCAACCGGGGCCCTGTTGTCACTAAAGCAGGCCCAGCCTTGCCTGCCAAGCGGGGCTCTGGGGGAGGGTCCGCTGCTCCTAAGCTCCAGAGTGCAAGGCCTTTCATTCAGCTGGGCCCTGTACCTTCAGCCCAGGGGCAAAGGGGGCCTCAGCGCAGGACAGGCAGTGGGGGATCCACTAGTCCTGGGGGCTTGCAGCCTGTCATGCCGAGGCCCAAGTGGGGCTGGTTCAGTCTGCGCCCCTTGTCAGAAGTGGCCAGCAGGACTGCAGCTGTCCTGGGGTTTGGGCCTCACTGTTTGGCTTGTTTACCTGCCATTTACAGACAGAGGCCTGAGACAGCTGGTAGCAGGGAGGGACTGCCTGCTGCTGCGCCCAGCCCCCAGCAAGAGGGCCTTGGACACAGGGTGCTTTGGCAGCAGAATGAGCTCGCTTGCTCTCTCTCTGTCTCTCTCAATTTTGTGTGCCTGCGTGCCAGAGGACACATTCTGTCTGCATCCCAAGAAGGTGGCCTGGTGCAGCCTTGCTGGCCCCAGCACTGTTCTGTGCTGTCCCCTCTGGGTTCTGCTTTGGAGCCAGCCCCTCAGGGACCCCCTGCCTGTGGTTCAGGCTGGAGAGAGGGGACAGGCACCGCTAACCTGCAGTATACCCTAGCACGGCCAGGAGCCTTGTACCCAGCACAGCAGGGCCTAGGCTGCCACTATGCCCTGAACGAAGATGGGAAACAGGCAGGAGGAAACGCTACCTGCTGCCGGACTTTGGGGGGCTTAGCAGGCGAGTGCCGCTGCGGTGGGGCTTAGTGTGGGCGGAACTTTTCCAGGGCAGGATTCAGAGCCCCACAGTCTGACTGCTAAGCAGAGGGGCAAAGTGCAGGGCAGACCATTCTCCCCAACTCCTCGCCCCACGTACACTACAGGCCATTCTCCCTCACTCCTCCACCCTGTGCTCTGCCCCTGCCAGAGGTTCTGGTAGATCCCAGCTGCCCCCCACCTCTGCAGTCGTGCAACCCTAGCTGATTCCTAGGCAGGAGTGACACCTGCGTAACCCAAGCCAGCACCCTGAATGCTGGGAAGGGAGGGGCTGCAAGCCAGGCCTGGGAAATAGTGTTCCTGGTCCAGAGCTGCTGCAGGCCCCAGGAAAGGGACTTCTGAGCTGCAAGGTCATTTGGATGTCTTCCCCACCCCCATCACACACATCTAAGTGGGTGGAAGTGGCGTCCCCAGTTCCCTCCCCTCCCTTTCCCTCCATCCTCCATGCTGGGTGAGTGTTTTTTTTTTTTTTTTAAATGCTGCAGCCTCTGGCCCAGAGGAGTTTGCTGCAGAGTCAAGCCTGCTGCACAGGCCAGAGGGGGTGGGGAGGAGGAAAGGAAGATGCGATCTGGTACCCAGCTCCCATGCAGCCTGACCTGGGGTGCTTCTCCCGTTCATCCAGCCTGTGAGCCTCTGAGAGTCACAGCTACCCTGGGTACCCCGACTGGGGTCTCCTGAAGCAGCATGAACCATAGAAGGAGAGTCACTGTGCCATCTTCATCCCAGAGACGACCCTGGCTGGCCCTCATCATGGCGTCGGGAGGGGCTCTGCAGACAGGCGGGCCCATGTGATTAATGGGCTGTGTTCAGCTGTCTGGGTCCAGCTCCCTTTTCTGTCAGGAGTGCTGGAATCAGAACCAAGGTCTCTGGCACCTCAGAGCCGGAGCCTCTAACCACTGAGCTCCATAGCCTCCCAATCTGGCCAGGCCCTCAGTAGTTGGCCTCCCTGCTGGAACGCACTCAGGGCCAGGCTCTCTGCTGCCCTGGTTTCCCCTCTGTGTAGAAGGCCTGTTGTTGTTGTTGTTGTTGTTGTTGTTGTTGTTGTTTTAGAAGGCAGGAGGGAGACTTCCTGAAGATGTCACTGCTGGGAGGGTCCCTGTCTTGACATGGGGAGAGGAGCCTGATGCGTGCCCACCTCTGAGGGCTGGAGTGACCATTCAGTGCCTCTCACCAAGGGACCAGGGCAGCCAGGGTCCTTCCAGGCACACACCAGCTGTCCTGCCTTCCAGCCTGGTGTGCCAGAAGGGGCCAGGAGCTCACTCAGCAGGGCCAGTTCCCCTTCCCACCCCATCTGCAGAGCTGTCTGCAAGGTGAGCCCAGGGCAGCTGCTGGACCTCCTGTCCAGAGAGAGCACCAGCCAGCACACTGCGCTCTCCTTGGCCCTCACCTCTTTTTATTTTTAGTAATCCCAGAAGGTGTCGATAGGGATTGCAGCTGGCTCTTAGTTGTTTGTCTTTCTGTTTTTTAAACTATTTTTTGTTAGGAAAACCTGGATTTCCCACAATGTGGAAGCAATAAGGAGGGGGCTTCTGGTCCCAATTCTGAAGGCTGTGACCTTCAGCACACCTCTGTGCAGTGCCGATAGCCCCAGTACCTCTCTCTTGGTAGTTTTAAGGATTAAATCAGATAATGCACACAGAAATACTTTACAAATGGAAGTGTTGTTGTTCTTCCAAGTTTGCAAGGAGAGGTAGCGGCAGTGTTCTTGCAGTGTGTCTGAGTTCCACGTGACTTATATTGGATTATTATGTAAATCCTGTAATTGATCTATCATACTCTTTTATGTCCATTCTTTATGTAATATTTCTCTCACATATACACACTCAGTTGTATATGTATTTAAATATGTATTAGCAGTATGCATAATATATACCTTTTAATATTTATATTTCTGTTCAGTTCTGTGCACGCCACAGAATATGTGTTATAAACTCTGTTAGTAAGCTTTTTGGTTGTTTCTAGTTTTTTGCTGTTTTATAATTATTATCTTAGAGATGGAGTCTTGCTATGTTGCCCAGGCTGGTCTTGAACACCTGGTCTCAAGTGATCCTGTCTCACCTTGACCTCACAAATGGCTGAGACTACAGGTGTGTACCACCTCCTCTGGCTTCTGTTTTAGATAGTACTTTGGGAGGCTTTTTAAAAATTGAGATACAATGCACATACCACAAAATTTACTCTTTTAAAATATAAAATTAAGTGGTTTTTTGTATATTCACAAAGTTATGCAACCACTTTCTAATTCAAGAATATTTATGAACATTTTAAAAAACATCTTCCCTTTAGTAAACTTCTGTAGAGGGATGACTGGGCCGAAAGGGAAGAAATGCTTCCTGGCTGTTACTCCCTCTTCTGAATTGAGCAGCACAGCCGGCGGGTGCCACCATGGCCCCCCGCTTTGTCACCCTGTGACCTTGGTGAGCTCTGGACATGCACAGGCGGGAGCCAGGTTTACAGGAGGTCTTTCTTCCCAGTGTCCAGCCTGGTTGTGCTTTTCTCTATCCTTTTCATATACTAATGGGTTTCAGCCTTCAACTTTCAACCCAGGAAAACATGCATACTGGGAGCCAATGTAGATCATTTTTAGGAGAAATCAGTCCACCATAACTGGCAGTAACTAGGAAAGATCAGCACCAGGAGGAGGGCCAGCCCCTCACTTCCTGTCCTTGCACTCAGCTGCATGGCCTCTTCCCAGGGAGGTGCCAGGCCACCATCCGGTCACTGCAGTAAACCCTCAAGAGACAGAGCTAACCAGGAGAGGAGCAACGTCCATGAATCTACAGGCCGTGTTAAACACAGGCGCACCCCCTGAAGCTTGAAATTAAGGAATAAAGGAAGCTCTCTTTTACCCATCAGGTAGTAAACCCGTGGAATGCGTTCTCTCTGAGAATTGAGAGAGGATAAAAATAGGAAAAGGGCCACTTAGGGACTTGCTAAATTAATGAATAGTAAGCAGATAACAGGGCTTTTAGGGACTCTGCTGTGTTCCTTCATCAAAAATTCATCTGTTTTTAAAGCTTTACCTATGCTCTTTACATATAAATCTACAATTCATTGATTGGAAGGCATATTTTTCATATTTGGACATCTCTGAAATTGGGTTTATCCTTAATAGTGGAACCGGAAGCCCTTTTCTTTCTTAGTGGTTATAAAACAGCGATCCTTCCGCCACTGATGGCGTTGCGAGTTTGATGAAACCCAGTTTATCTCCAATGTCCGTTGTCTCTCCAGACCCTCATTTATACCTCCAGCCGCCTTTTAGATAGTTTCATGGGGTGTCGCACCATCACTTCAGATTCAGCAGATTTAGAATTCAAATCATCACTGCATTTTTCTCATGAAATACCAACCGGCTTTTCTAAGCTCTTTATTGCCAAATGGGAACAGTGCTCTCTGAGTGCCCGGGTTGGTCGTCCCTCCCTTTCAGCATCTATCATAAGAAAAATCCCAACCAATATTTATTCAGTGTTTCCTGTGTGCTAGCCACTGTTCGATGCCCTGTTTAGATGTTAACTCCTTAAGCCTCACAGCAGCCCTGCAAGGGAGGTGCAGGGATTATTGCTTGTTCACATGTGAGGTGACGTCGCTTGCTGGAGATCACAGGGCTGAAAGAGGCCAGAGCTGGTATTTAAACCGGGGCAGGCTGGGCATGGTGCTTTATACCTGTAATCCCAGCACTTTGGGAGGCCAAGACAGGTGGATCACTTGAGGTTAGGAGTTCAAGACCAGCCTGGCCAACAAGGAGAAACCCCATCTCCACTAAAAATACAAAAATCAGCCAGGCGTGATAGCGTGTGCCTGTAATCCCAGCTACTTGGGCTGCTGAGGCAGGAGAATCGCTTGAACCTGGTAGGCGGAGGTTGCAGTGAGCCAAGATTGTGCCACTGCACTCCAGCTGGGGTGACAGGGAGACTCCATCTCTCAAAAAAAAAAAAAAAAAAGATAAAATAAACTAAAATAAAAAAGCAGGGCCACCAGGCTCCAGAGACCACACTCCTGACCACAGCTCTGTGCCACCATTCACAGATCCAGCCAGTCACCAAGTAGCTTTTATTCATCTGCTGTAATAACGTCTCTGCATCTTACTGTGACTTTGTTCCCTCCTACCTTTGTTACTTCCTTTGATTGCAGCAAAGGCTGCCTCGTTGATTCCATTACCACCAGTTCCATCCCGTTCATCTTGCAGGTCGCAGACAGCTTCATCTTTCTGAAGTACCTCTTTCGTAGTTCTGCTTCCCTGCTCTAAACCTTTTTTAAAACGTTTTATTGAGCTGTAACTAACAAATCCTACAGTTTACCGGGTTGAGGTGGACAGGCCAGTGAGCTTTAGTATATCCACAGATCGTGTGTCAGTACCACAGTCGATATCAGAACATGTTCATCACCCCAAAGGAAGCCCTGTACCCCTTAGTTGTCATCCCCTGACTTCCCCATCCCCCAGCTTCTGCCAACCACAGATCAGCATTCTGTCAGTGGGTTTGCCTATTCTGGATATTTCATACATCCGGGATCATAGGTGTGTGGTTTCTATCACTTAGCATCCTGTGTTCAGAGTTCACCCATGCTCTAGCATGTATCAGCCCGTCATTTCCTTTTACTGCCGCATAATTCCTGACTGTATAGATCTGCCATGATCTCGAGTCACCAGTTGGCAGACATTTGGGTTGTTCCTACTCCTTGGCTATTATGAATAATCCTGTAGTGGGCATTCATGTACAAGCTTTTGTGTGGACCTGTGCTTTTGTTTCTCTTGAGTATAAACCCAGCAGTGGAGTTGCTGGATCATGACTCTGTTTAACTGTTTGAGGCCAAGAACTCTTCTTTATTTATTTTTTAATTTTTGGAGACAGGGTCTTGATCTGTCAGTCTGGCTGGAGTCCAGTGGTGCAGTCATAGCTCACTGCAGCCTCGACTTCCTGGGCTCAAGTGATCCTCCCACCTCAGCCTCCCAAGTAGCTGGGACCGCAGATGCATGCCACTATGCCCAGCTAATTTTTATATTAGATGGGGTTTTGCTATGTTGCCTAGACTGATCTCAAACTCCTGGACTCAGGGGATCTGCCTGCCTCAGCCTCCCAAAGTGCTGGGATTACAAGTGTGAGCCACTGTGCCCGACCTCAAGAACTCTTAGAAGCTCCTTAAACTACTTAGTCTAGTTTCCAAGACCCCTTCCATGTGTTCTCAGTTTCTGCTCTTCTGAATCACAGACCAGCTGTCAAGCTCACTGCTATTGTTTGGCCTGCGTGTGCAGGCCTCTGCTGCCAGTCACATGCTGTTCACCCCACCTAGGATGTGGCCCACTGCAGTCAGCCCACACATATATTTATTTGAGACCCATAGCATTTTTTAAAAATCAAAATTATTTGCACACATTTTAAAGTCTTGAGATTATACTTAATCATCCACGTTTTTATGTTATTCCGAAAAATTGGAAGATTTGGTCACCCTGGGCCCACACTCCTGTGAGGCACCACCTGACTACAGCCGAGGCACTTAACTGTCCCTCTGAGGGACGCCAGCCTTACTCCATCCTCCTCTTTTGCTGGCCCTGGTAGGCATTGGAATCCCTGACCTTTGTCCTAGACCCCTCCTTCCAGAAGCTCAGTAGGCATCTTCATTGTGCTGTTTCTAAAGGCCAGGGATACCCATGCCACTCCACACTCTTCTGTTGTAGGGTTGAGTAGTAGGTAATTAAAAGGGAAATGTTTTGGTGGTAAGAATTGCAGGCTCTGGGACCAACTGCCTGGATTTCAGTCTCATTTTTACCTCTTTGCCAGCTGTGTGACCTTGGGTAATTTATCTAACCTCTCTGAACCTCAGTTTCCTTATATTTTAAAATAGGGGCAATAGGAGGCCTTCCTTATATGTCATCATTGTGAGGATAAATGGGCCGATCCACAAACATTGCTGTCGTCAGTATTCTCCTTTTCTGGGTGTCTTCTCAACAACAGCACAAGAACTTTGAAGGCCTCATCCCTATGGAGTGGCAGGAGCCCACCCGTTGTCTTCCCTGCGGAGACCACGCTTGGCATTTTGGTTGGCACAGTTGGGCTGGACTGTCCTGCTCATTTCAGACTGTCCCTGGAAAGAGCTGCACCCTCAAGCTTCAGTTGCTATGGCTGGGGACAAGGTGCCTTGCTATATGAGTGGCTGCTGGCTTCATATCTTGCCCCCGACACTGGTGCTGCTGTCGGAATGGCATATGGGGCTGATTCAGGGCAGGGTGTTCCCCAGTCGTGACCTGGCATGCTTACTGTCTCTCTGGAGAGAGAGAGAGAGAGAGAGAGAGAGAACACACCACCAACCCGGTCAGGACGGGCACCATGGACCTGGCGGCTGCTGGGAGGAACTGTAACATTGGGGTTCAGGGTGCCCTCAGCTCCCCTGAGAGGATGTTTCCCCAGGTTCTTGGTCTCCTGCCCTCTCAAGAATGAGAAAGGGGACCATGGCACAATGCGCAGTAAATGCCGGACTCAAAAGTGTTTGTAGAAAGTGATTTATTTATTTAGAGAGAGAGAGAAACAGGAGGAGAGAGGAAGAAACAGCTAACTCTCACACTGAATGAGAGAATCCAGAATGATGGAATCTGGGAGAGGAAAGCAGTTTCCACACTGAGTGGAAGGGAATAGAGAGAGAGATGGCATTTTGGAGGGGAAGACAGGCTTCCACGAGAGAGTGTGGAAGGGGACTCCAGAGGGAGATCCAGGAGAGAGAAAGATGGCTTCCAGCTTCCACGAAGGGAGTGTTTGTGGAAGGGGACCCAAACATGGAGTCCGAAGGGGTGTGGAAGAAGGGGACTTTTAACCTGAGAGGAATCCCCACCTTCTCTAAGACCCCTGGCCAATGAAAGGAGTTCCTCAGAACTTCCGCTGGAGTGATTGACTCTTAGTTTCTTCCCTCGCCAGCGAAATATAAACATAAATCACATAAATCGTTAAATCGCCCAGATGGAGAGAGAGATGGGAGGGGGCATGGCGCTAGGAATTTCTGCCCTCAAAAATTGCACCCTTGTGGACCTGGAAAGAGAACACCTTCCCTCAGGACCATGAGTGGCTCAGCAGGCCTGAACTTAGGACCTGCTGCTTTTTGTCTGTTTGAATTAAATGTTAATTAAATACTAGGTAAAACCAGAGTTTACAGAATGCATGGAAGAGCTACAGCACTATGGTAGAACAAACACCTGTGCCCCACTACCCATTTTTAAAAACAACTTTCTTCTCCTGTGTTTGCCTCCCCACATTCTGTCCTGTTTCTTCTTTTCACGCTTCCAGGTTGTAGATGATGATTCCCTCACTTCTCTTTCTTGCTTCCATGCACGCCTGCCTCCCTAGACAATCTGTTGTTTAATTTTGAACAAGAGTCATCCTGTATGTGTCCGAGGGTGGCTCTTTCTGTCTCTGTGTCCAGCATTTGGAATAATCGCTTGAGATCTGTCTTCTAG
>NW_016107330.1:443638-516195 GCF_001604975.1 Cebus imitator
GTGCTATTACGTTGTTGTTACACCAGTATTGTTATGTTGTTGTTACGACAGTATTATGTTGTTACACCAGTATTATGTTGTTGTTACATTACTGTGTTATGCCACTGTTGTTACATTAGTGTTACACTGGTGCTGTTATGTTGTCGCTGTTATGTATGCCGGTGTTATGTTGGTGTTGTTACACCAGTGTTGTTATGTTGGTGGTGGTATGCCAGTGTTACGTTGCTGTTATGCCAGTGTTATGCCGGTGTTGCTATGCCAGTGTTGTTAGACTGATGTTGTTACACTGGTGTTGTAACGTTATTACGCTGGTGTTATGCTGGTGTTGTTATGCCAGTGTTACATTGTTGTTATGCTGTTTTTGTTATACTGGTGTTGATATGTTGTTATGCTGGTGTTACATTATTACACTGGTGCTGTTATGCCAGTGTTATTACATTGTTATGCTGTGTTGCTGTTATGCTGGTGTTATGTTGTTATGCCAGTGTTCCTGTTACACTGGTGTTGTTACATTATTACGTTGGTGTTATGTTATTACACCAGCGTTGTTACACTGTTATATGGTGTTGCTATTGTTACGCTGGTGTTGTTACATTGTTGTTTCGCTGGTGTTAGGTGGCCGTTGTTATGCCAGTGTTGTTACATTGTTACATCGGTGTTATGTTGTTACACCAGTGTAATTACATTGTTGTTATGCTGGCATTATGGTCCTATTGTTATGCTAGTGTTGTTACATTGTTATGCTGTTGTTAGGTTGCTGTTGTTACACTGATGTTACATTGTTGTCACAGCAGTGTTATGGTGTTATGCCACTGTTATGTTTGATGTTGCTGTTGTTATTCTGGTGTTATGTTGCTGTTACCCCAGTGTTATACTATTATGCCAGTGTTATGTTGCTGTTATGCCAGTGTTATGGTGCCATTATGCTGGTGTTATGTTGTTACACCGGTGTTATGTTGCTGTTATGCCAGTGATATGTTGGTGTTAACACCAGTGTTGTTATGTTGGTGTTATGTTGTTACACTGGTATTGTTATGTTGGTGGTGTTACGCCAGTGTTGTCATATTGTTACACTGGGGTTATGTTGCTAGTGTTATGCCAGTCTTGTAACATTGCACCAGTGTTATGTTGCTGTTACACCAGTGTTGTTACATTGTTACACTGTTATGCTGGTGTTATGTTGCTGTTGTTATGCCAGTGTTATGTCGGTGTTACACAGGTGTTATTACATTGTTACATAGTGGCATTAGGTTGTTGCACCAGTGTTATGTTGTTACATTGGGGTTATTTTGCTGCTGTTACACCAGTGTGGCTACATGTTGTTATGCCAGTGTTATGTTGCTGTTGCTATGCTGGTGTTACATTGTTATGCTGGTGTTGTTATGTTATTATGCCGGTGTCATCATGTTGCTGTTATACCAGTGTTGTTATGTTGTTACACCGGTGTTATGTTGCTGGTGTTATGCCAGTGTTGTTACATTGTTGTTATGCTGGTGGTATTACATTGTTGTTATGCTGGTGGTGTTATGTTGTTATGCCAGTGCTGTTATGTTATGCTGGCTTTATGTTGCTGGTGTTATTCCAGTGTTGTATGTTATTGTTACACTGGTGCTGTTATGTTGTTACACTGGTACTATGTTGCTCATGTTATGCCAGTGCTGTTACATTGTTGTTATGCTGGTGTTGTTACATTGTAATGCTGGTGTTATGGTAGTGGTATGTTGTTATGCCAGTATTGTTACATTGTTATGTTGGTGTTACAGTGTGATGCTGCTGCTGTTATGCCAGTGTTGTTACATTGTTGTTAAGCTAGTGTTGTGTTGCTGCTGTTACACTGGTGTTGTAACATTATGTCAGTGTTATGTTGTTACACTGGTGTTATTATGTTGCTGTTGTTATATCAGTGTTGCTATGCCAGTGTTATGTTGTTATGCTGGTGTTGTTACATTGTTGTTACACTGGTGTTATGTTGCTAGTGTCACGCCAGTATGTTGTTGTTATGCTGGTATTGTTACACCAGTGTTATGTTGCTGGTGTTACACTATTGTTACATTGTTGTTATGCTGGTGTTTTTACACTGTTGTTACGTTGGTATTGTTGTTATGCTGGTGTTACATTCTTATGCTGGTGTTGTTACATTCTTATGCTAGTGTTATGTTGCCATATTATGCTGGCGTTAACACCAGTGTTGTTATGCTAGTGTTGTTATGTTGGTGTTGTTACAGTGGTGTTACATTGGTTTTGTTATGCCAACGTTGTTATATTGTTGTTAAGTTGGTGTTATATTGCTGTTGTTATGCTGGTGTTGTAATGTTATGTCAGTGTTATGTTGTTACACTGGTATTGTTATGTTGCTGTGGTTACACCAGTGTTGTTATGTTACTATGCTGCCAGTGTGTTACATTGGTGTTGTTACGTTGTTGTTACACCAGTGTTATGTTGCTGTTACACCAGTATTGTTACATTGTTGTTCCATTGGTGTTATGTTGTTACGCTGGTGTTATGTCCTTATGCTGGTGGTGTTACATTGTTGTTATGCCAGTGTTATGTTGTTATACTGGTGTTGTTATGTTGCTGTTGTTATGCCAGTGTTATGTTGTTTTTACATCAGTGTTGTTATGTTGCTGTTGTTATGCCAGTGTTATGTTGTTTTTACATCAGTGTTGTTATGTTGCTGTTAACGCTGGGCTTGCTGCTCTGTGTTATCCCGGTGTTCTTCCCTTTTATCCTCACGGTCACCCTGTGCACCTGACAACTGGACGTGTGCACCTTGGGGTCTTCAGCCTAAACACATCTAAATCCTCCACCAAACTCCACTCCCAGCCTCCTTGTGTCTGTGAGCGCCTCCACTGCCCATCCCTCCACTCAGGCCCCATTTCCAGGGCTCATCTTTGGGGCCTCCGTGTTGCTCACACCCACCCTGTCTGTCAGCAGGTCCAGCCAATCCTGACTCCGGGTGCATCTCCCTCCCCCGCAGCTCCTGTACTGCCCATTAGTCTAGGCCCTGTCGTCTCCGCTGGGCAGCCGTGCAGCCTCCTCCTTGCCTTTCCTGCTTCTGCACCCATTCTCCCCTGCAGGCCAGGCATTGATCCCCAATATGGGTTTCGTCTTCTGCCTCAAACCCTTCAGCGTCCCCCGGTGAGCTTAGAAAAAAGTGCAGCCTCTTCGCCTTGTCCTGCGAGACCCGTGCACTCCTCTCCAGCCTCACTGCTGTCCCCACTCTTTTCTCACCTCCATCTCGCCGCCAGCACGCCAATTTCCTTCCTGCCTTGGGGCTTTGGCACTGGAGGGTCCCTGCATCTGAGACACTCTCTCTCTGGCTTTTTGCAGGGCTGGCTCTTCGGGTCTCAGAGGGGCTTTTTCATTACCCTCAGTCACAGCCGGTCTGTAGTTTTATTTACTTCCTTTTCTCTCTTTCCCACTTTCCCTCTTTCCCGCTCCCCTGCACACTGCCTGGCACAGGTATGTGCCTGGTAGTGAGGCACCATTTGTTGGTCCCATCCGAGGGCAGGATGCAGGAACAAAAGTCAAGTTACTTGCCCAAGATCACACGTTAGTAAGCGGCAGTCACACTCTGGGGCCCGAGCCCCTGCCACGGTGCTGCCACCCCCGCCATGGCACCATAGCCCCCACAGTGCCAAGCCGTCTGCCGCCAGTGGCCAGGCAGGGCAGGGCGAGGGGCTGGCCAGTATCTGCAGATGCAGTCTGGCCTTTACTGGGAATAGAGCTTTCTTCACGTGGATTTCTGGAGAGGCTTATGGACTTAATGCATTCTCTTACAGTAGTTCTTATTGATTGACAGAGGTGGTGGCTTTAAGACTTCCTTCCTCCCTTCTCTTGGCGAGGTTGGCTTTGGTGTGCACCGTTTTTATAGGCTCTGTGGACTCAGGGACGAGGATGCTTGGATGCAGGACGAATGTGGGGCTGGGGTCTTGGTGCACCTTGGGGAAATCTGATGCTCTGGCCTTTCTTTACATCCTCCCCTTCTCCACCTCCCTTCACCAGGGCGCACCAGCTTCTACGAGGAGTACGGTGTCATTCGTGATGTCCTCCAGAACCACCTGACGGAGATCCTCACCCTGGTGGCCATGGAGCTGCCCCACAGCGTCAGCAGCGTGGAGGCGGTGCTGCGGCACAAGCTTCGGCTCTTCCAGGCACTGCGGGGCCTGCAGAGGGCCAGTGCCGTCGTGGGCCAGTACCAGGCTTACAACGAGCAGGTGCGCAGGGAGCTGCAGAAGCTAGACAGCTTCCACAGCCTGACGCCGACCTTCACAGGTGGGCCCTGGGGTCGGGCACAGGCACTGGGCTGCCCACTTCCGGGAACAGCTTTCCAAACCCAGGCTCCTTTGGGTGGAGTGGAGGGGATTTGTGGTGGGATTTCTCCCAGGGCACTTGGCAGAAAGCATTCCCCTGTCTTCCTGGCCTCCTACCAGCTCGGAGTGGCAGGCCACCTGCTGGTGCTCTCAGGGTGAAGGATGTCCTGATGGCCTTGGCCTCGCATCAGCCCCACTTCAGTCCCAGATGCTTCCCAAGGGTTTGTCACATGAGGCTCAGACAGACCTGGTTCCTGCCTCATAGGGTCTACCCAGCAAGGCCGTGAGCCTTTGGCCCGGCCACAGCTGGAGACACTTCCAGTGGGCAAGTGCCAGGCTGGGGCTGTCCTCTAGGCAGTTCCAGAGGCCCAGGGCTTTCTGGGAGAGGCTAGCTCCTTGGCAGCTAGCAGCCAGGCAGCAAGAGCTGCAGCTGCCTACGGAGCATGTGCCACGTGCCGGGCGCCTGTAAACGTCTCTCATGCAAGCCTCACGCACGAACCAAGAGGCGGGAACCATTAGCCCCGTTTTATGGGTGAGGAAACGTCAGGCTCGGTGATGTCATGAAAATGAACCAGGCTTGGAATTTGGCCATGGAGTCCCATCAGCTCCTGGCTCTTGCCACCAGGCCTTGCCCTCCCCGAAGCCATCCTCCCCACTGACACCCTGCCCACGGGCCTCTGGTTGAGTGACTGTCTCCCCACCCCCCCTGCATCTGACCCTGGGTTGGGTACATCGTGAATGCTTCACAAACAGAGGAGGGGAGCGCATTTCTCTGTAGGGCCCCCCGCCCCCTTATACACCTGAGTCAGGATCCCCCTCCCCGCTTGCCCCCAGTATGGGGCTTCCTGTAGAGTCTCCAGCGTGGAGGCTCTCAGCCAGGCTCTTTTTTGCTGGGGGACCATGACTCTAAGAGGGGCCTCAAGGAAGGGAGGTGGCAGAGTTGTAGAGATTACCCCAGAGGCCAGTTTTCCAGCATGGACCAGGAAGAGAAGGTCATAGAAGAGAGGCCAGCTGAGGGGTGATCATGACAAGGCGAGGGGCTTCCCACAGGCAGGGGGATGCCTGGAGGAGGGGCCAGCGAGGAGAGGGCTGGCCGGAGAGTCCTGTTCTGTGCCGGAGAGTCACCCTCTGCTGTTCCCTCGCCCCAGGCGTCCTCGTGCACATTGACAACCTTCGCTGGGAGGGCGTGCCTTTCATCCTGATGTCTGGCAAAGCCTTGGATGAGAGAGTGGGCTACGCTCGGATCTTGTTCAAGAACCAGGCATGCTGTGTCCAGAGCGAAAAGCACTGGGCGGCGACGCAGAGCCAGTGCCTGCCTCGGCAGGTTGTCTTCCACATTGGCCATGGTGACCTGGGCAGCCCAGCTGTGCTGGTCAGCAGGAACCTGTTCAGGCCCTCCCTGCCCTCCGGCTGGAAGGAAGTGGAGGGCCCGCCTGGGCTCCGCCTTTTCGGCAGCCCTCTGTCCAGTTACTATGCCTACAGCCCCGTGCAGGAACGGGACGCCTACTCCATCCTCTTATCCCACATCTACCACGGCCGGAAGGATTCCTTCATCACCACGGAGAATCTGCTGGCCTCTTGGGGCTTCTGGACACCCCTGCTGGAGAGCCTGGCCCACACGGCCCCACGCCTGTATCCTGGAGGAGCTGAGAACGGCCATCTGCTGGACTTTGAGTTCAGTAGCGGCCGGTTGTTCTATTCCCAGCAGCAGCCGGAGCAGCTGGTGCCAGGGCCAGGGTCGGCCCCAATGCCCAGTGACTTCCAGGTCCTCAGGGCCAAGTACCGAGAGAGCCCGCTGGTGTCTGCCTGGTCCGAGGAGCTGATCTCTAAGCTGGCCACTGACATCGAGGCCACCGCTGTGCAGGCCGTGCGGCGCTTTGGCCAGTTCCACCTGGCGCTGTCAGGGGGCTCGAGTCCTGTGGCCCTGTTCCAGCAGCTGGCCACAGCACACTATGGCTTCCCCTGGGCCCACACGCACCTGTGGCTGGCTGACGAGCGCTGCGTCCCGCTCTCCGACCCAGAGTCCAACTTCCAGAGCCTGCAGGCCCACCTGCTGCAGCACGTCCGGGTCCCCTACCTCAACATCCACCCCATGCCGGTGCACCTGCAGCAGCGGCTCTGCGCTGAGGAGGACCAGGGCGCCCAGCTCTATGCCAGGGAGATCTCAACCCTGGTGGCCAACAGCAGCTTCGACCTGGTGCTGCTGGGCATGGGCGCCGATGGGCACACAGCCTCCCTCTTCCCACAGTCACCCACTGGCCTGGATGGCGAGCAGCTGGTCGTGCTGACCACAAGCCCCTCCCAGCCATACCGCCGCATGAGCCTCAGCCTTCCTCTCATCAACCGCGCCAAGAAGGTGGCAGTCCTGGTCATGGGCAGGATGAAGCGTGAAATCACCACACTAGTGAGCCGGGTGGGCCATGAGCCCAAGAAGTGGCCCATCTCAGGTGTCCTGCCGCACTCTGGCCAGCTGGTGTGGTACATGGACTACGACGCCTTCCTGGGATGAGGGTGCCTGCGCCCCTTGCCCGCTCTGCTCCTGCGCTTTCCTTCACCTCTGTCTCCCTCCCCTCTCGGCCCCACCACCTGCCCAGCATGCCCTGGCTCTCCAGACCCTGCTGCCCCACAGTCAGGCCCCAGAGAGGGCAGGACAAGGCCTTGTCCCAATGCCTCTGACAGGCAGCTCTGTCTAGTGGTGGATAGATGCAGAAACAAAGAAGAAATGGAATCTGCTCCTGCGAAGCTCCAAATCCAGGCCAGGAGAGAAACCTTAAGAAAAGCACTGCAGCAGTCACACATTTCCATCAGCCAGCACAACACAGGATGGCGCCCAGCTACCGTGTTCACAGGAGGAGACATGGTGGGCTGAGGTTAATCAGGGAAGGTTTCCTGGGGGAGGTGGTCCTTGAACTGGCTCCTGGGGAACATTCAAAGAGCATGATTGGCAGACAGAAGGTGCAGAGGTACCCAGAGGAGTACATTACCATGTGCAAGGCAGGGGCACTGGGGACCGTCTTGAGACCTTGAAGGGGTCAAGCCCCTCCTTCCCCAGCTGCCCCTTCTAGAACCTCTGCACATCCAGCCTCTGTCCCTCCTCTTCGTTGCCTCCGCCTGCTCCCGCTCGCTGTCCCTCTCTCCATCCTGGCTGTGCAGTGGGAATTCCAGTCTCCTGCCTGCATCTTTGCTATTCCTCAGACTCCATTTATAGAGAGATGAGGGCTGATAACCGGAATACGGCAGCAAAGATTAGGCGATGAAAAAGGTTCCAGATTTTTTTTTTAATTAAAAAAATTATTTGCAGAGATGAGCTCTTGCTAGTTGCCCAGGCTAGTCTCAAACTCCTGGACTCAAGTGATCCTCCCATCTCAGCCTCCCAGAGTGCTGGGATTACACGTGTGAGCCACTGTGCCCGGCCCCAGAAATCTGAGTGCTGTCTGGAGCTCCCTTTCTCAGCTGATGACCTGCTCTGCATGGGGAGGTGGGGTCTTATGCCCCCAGCTTCCTTGGGGAGGACCCCCGACCTCCGCTCTTCCTCTGTCCTGCTAGTCTTCCTCCATGAGGCATGCTGGGTGCACGTAATCAGGCCATCCTGGGAAACTCCAATTTAAGAGGATCAGTTACATCTCAGGGGACTCCCGGGTGGATGTTCCACTCTCAGTAGCCCTTCTTGTTTTACCAGGAAAGATCCAGTTAAATCACCCACTGAGGTGACAGCTCATTAGTGGGGAGAGAGATGGAGCATCAAGTGACACAGGGCCATCCAGGCAGCTCTGCTCCTACCAGACAGGAGCCAGGCCTCACTGGCGGGGCGGCTGCCCACAGCCCTTCAGGACTCGCTTTGTGGGTGACAGGGCTGCAGCCAGGCCTTCTCTCCCTGCCCCTTGGTGGCCCTGTGCCTTCCCGTCTGCTCTCTCTCCTGCTACCTCTCACCTCAACACTAACACTGCCGAGACCGGGGAAGTAAGTGGGTAGCTTCTCCATAAGCACAGGTTGGGGACTGTGGTCTTGAGACGCCATGGGCCAGCAATACCTGCTTTTCTGAAACCCCCAAGGAGGGCTCTGACATTCTTTTAAAAAAACAACACAAAGCAAAATTCCCAGGACACGTGTAGTTTTGTTTGTTCAACATCCCACAGTCAAGGCTGGGAGATAGAACTCTTGGTTAAGGTCGATTTTTCCCCCACCTTACACTTGCACCCGATCGGGCAGATACAAAATTTCGACCACATTTTCAGAGAGGGCTTTCGTGGGTGCGGGAGCATGGCGAAGTCAGTTTTTCTCTGGACTATTTACACTTCAAGGCTATGGATTTCAAGGAATCTTGGTTTTCATTTGCAATGCCGGCCTGAGACCTGGTTCCCAAGCCGGGGCTCTTGTTCAGACTGCTTACTCTGGCTGCCAACCCAGGCTAGACAGAGAATCTTTCTCTCTCTCTCTTTTTTTTTTTTTTTTTAAGACAGAGTCTCTCTCTGTCGCCCAGACAGGAACACGGTGGCAAGATCTTGGCTTACTACAACCTCCACCTCTTGGGTTCAAGCAATTCTCGTGCCTCAACCTCCTGAGTAGCTGGGACTGCAGGTGTCAGCCACCACGCCTGGTTAATTTTTGTATTTTTGTAGAGACAAGGGTTTCACCACGTTGCCCAGGCTGGTCTCAAACTCCTGAGCTCAGGCAGTCTACCCACCTCAGTCTCCCAAAGTGCTGGGATTACAAGTGTGGCCACCACGCCCGGCCAGTACATCCGTCTTTATAAACATGGAGAATGCCCCTCATTAGGACAGAATCGTGGAGCCCAGAGCCGGGAAGCCCCCATTCCAGCGCCCAGTGTCTGTGCTTCTGCACGTGATGGGCGGGCTCAGGAGAGGACAGGGGGTCGCGGTGGAAGTTCCACAGCTGGCCGCGTGGGGGAGCCCTTGCACCGCACTGCCACCTCCTGAGTGCCCTGCTCACGGCGCAGCTCCTGTGCCGGATTTCTCATTTCCCTCCTTTCTCCCCGGGTGCCTGGCCCCAGCGCTCTCCCATCTGTTCTTCAGGAACTGACTCCTCTGCAGTGGCAATGCCAGAGAGAAAGGGGCCTTCACATGCCCAAGTACCCCTGCAGGATGAAGGGCAAACCGGCCCTTGAAGTCACCATTTCTGAATAGTAGTCACTGACGCCGAGTCTGGGATGTCTTGTTCTAGCTCAGCCTTGCCTGGGATGCACCATGGGTCTGTGCGGGGCGTGGGTGGGAGTGTGAGTGGGGGTCAAAAGACCAAAGGTCTCCTTTCCAGAATCAAGTACCTTCTTCAAATCAGGTTGGAAAAGTCCAAACTTGGAGCTGTCCATGTTCCCCTGCCCCTGCCCACCCCTTTCCCTTCACCTGGGTTAGGAAGGAGAAGTTCTCAGAACCCTCTAGGCTGGTGGCTTTCAAACTTCAGACCAGAGTCTGCCACAAGAAACGTGCCTTCCATCATAAATCAGTTCATTCATTTACAACTGTGTCTCAAGCAAGTTTCATAAAAAAAAATTCTTACCCTTAGGACCTTGGATATCCTCTATTTCTTAGTTTTCATTTTTTAAAAATGCTTCTTAAATTTCACTAAATTGGGCTAGGTGCAGTGGCTCATGCCGGTAATCCCAGCACTGTGGGAGGCTGAGGTGAGAGGTTCACTTGAGCTCAGAAGATTGAAACCAGCCTGGGCAACATGGTGAGAACCCCATCTAAAAAAAGTTTTTTAAAAATTAGCCAGGGATGGTGGTGCATACCTGTAGCCTCAGCTACTCGGGAGGCGGAGGTAGGAGGATCACCAGAGTGCAGGAGGCTGAGACTGCAGTAAGGTGTGATTGCACTAGCGTGCTCTAGCCTGGAAGACAGAGTGAGACCCTGACTCAAAAAAAAGAGAAAAGAAAAGGAAAGAATGATGACAACAGACCAGGCAGCAGCCCTGCTCAGAACCCAGGTCTGTGGGATTCCAGGGCTGTGTTCCCAGGCATGCTCCTGGCCTCTTCCTCACCTGGGAGCCCTTGGGTCCTATGGTGGCAGCAGTTACCACAGTCCAGGACCAATGATTCCATCCACATGGAAGCCCATGTGTGCCCGTGGGGGCCTATAAATGGCAGAAGGGCCCCTCCTTTGGTAGACCTTTTCAGTCAGCAGCTCTAGAGCAAGCATGATCACCTTTGTAAAGGGGAAGGAATCAAGGGACTTTAAACTAGATGTAAGCTAGATCAAAATCTGGGGGCAAATTTTCTGCCAACTGCAAGTTAAAATAGGCCCATCTTATTGAATTTCCCTGTTGTTCGTTTCTCTGCAGACAATGCTTTAACCCTACTCTTGGGCCCCCAAATTAGAATCATACACAAAGCTTCCTACCGTTTGGCCTAATATTCCACAATTCTCTCGAGGGATTTCATTCCAAACTCTGCAGGGCTCAGGCTCCCTAGTCTGGCACCTGCTGCTTTTCTTGTGTTTCTCCTGTCCCTGTTCTGGAGGGCCCAGGTGGAACACCCAACAGGGAGGGAGAAGCTTCCAAAGCCGCAGGACTGTTTCCCAGAATTTGGTTTTCAGGTACAAAACTCTTTGTCCTGTATGATATATGCAGCCTCACAGAAGCAGCCTCTGCGTCCGCTTTACCCAGCTAGATTGTTATCTTAAGCACATGGGACTCCCTTAGAACTTACTCCACTGGTTAGAAAAAAAAAAGCACCCTGGCAGCATCTCAGTGTCAGAGTGAGCATGGCACAGGAAAGGCCCATGGTGACAAGGACGAGGTGGCCGCAGTGACCGGATGACACCCTAGCACCCATTCACCCTGCAAATGAGGCTCCAGAGGGCGAAGATCTGCGGCCACCAGATGTCACAGGCCATGTGACCCACTAGGGGCCACTTACCCCTGGTCATCCACTGGCTGAACGCATTCTCTCTCTCTACAACTCTCCCATGAGGCTGCACCCGTGTGGGTGGCAGTTGAAGCAGTGCCGTTCATACTGTACACAGGAAGGAAGGAAGTGCTTCCAGTCTCACCAGCATCTGGTGGCGAATCAGAGCCTGCGAGGGCATCCGAAGCGATGATGCCCTACAAACCTCCCGGCTGGTGCCGTCTGCCCTTGGAGGCACCAAGCATTGTAATTCAGTCATGGGAGCTGCCTCGTTGGAAGTGCAGATTTATTCCTCTAATAGTCCTGCCTGCTTCTGTCTCTTGTCCACTGACCAGCATGTGTGAGCCCAGGTGTCATTTGGCACAGTCCAATGTCCATCTTTATTTGCTCATGCATAGGGATTGATTTGGACACTCCCGTGTTCTTGTTTTTTCTTTAGCAGTGCCCTGGGCAGTCTCCCTATAAAACAACCCACCTCCTGTGCCTTCTGCTCCCTCCCATCTCTTTAGTCTTCCCTGCAAAATCTGTCCACTGGGGAAAGGAGCAAGAACCCTGGGCAGCGGATGTTCTGGGAAGACTAATGACGGCAGATGCCATCCAGGAAGAGCTGCACACATGGTTCTCCAAGCGGCCGTCAGCAGCGCGAGGTGGGGTGTGAGTGAGAAACTGAGGCTCTCACAGCTTGTTGCTGAGCAAGGTGCAACTTGACTCACGCTGTCATCAGCACTGGACAGGATGGCAAGGACTTTCAGATGCATTTCTGAGATTCCAGCAGGCCAGGGGGAACACGATCCCTTTGCCGAAGCCTTTTAGCCAATTTTGGGGAGTGTGTCTGTTTGCAAAGCAGGTCACTGGAGAGGTGCCCATCTCTGTGTGACCCACACGTGGGAAGCAGGAGCATTGGAGTAATTACACGTCTGCTGCTGCTTTGATTCTCAAGGCTGATCTTTGTTTAAACCCTCACCTTGCCATCAGGTGCCTTAAAGGCAGTCTGCATCTTTTCTTGCCTTGGTGTGGGAGAGGTAAACACTTGGCTTTGCTGAGAGCTGTATGGAGTATATTTGAACAGCTGGTAGTTAGCTTTGAAAGTGGAAGTGTTAACAGACCCCACCCGTGTCAGTCTGGGTCCTGCACTCTATCGCCGCAGAAGTCTAGAGGGGTCTGTTGTAAGGCATTATGGGATGCCTGCATGTGGGAGGAAGGATCTGTATTTGCTGGAAATCAGGAACCTGACTTGCCTCCACCTCTCTGAGATGTGTTGGAAACCTTCCTCTCCTGGTTCTGTCCACCAGGAAGAGCCAGCTGGGAGCAGATCCCAAGGGCAGAGCCCCTGCTGGGTCCCAGGAGCTTGTCTTTACCTGTGTCTGAGTGGGAACTGTGATTCCAGCTGGACAGGTCACATTGGAGCAGTGCTGAGAGGCTGTTGCAGAAGAACTAGACAGGGGCGGGGCCTGCCTCATCGGATCACGTTCCTGCACTCTACTCTGCGCTAGGGACTCGGGGTCTGGGCTTCTGCCAGGTGAGGAGCAGAGAGACTGTTCCCTTGGGTGGAGAGGCGTGGGCATGAGAGCCACCCATTGCCAAGCGGCAAGAATGTTCGTGCTTTTTTTCAGAGAGGGGAACCCCACTGGTTTTTATGGAAATACTGGAAACTTAAAGATCCCTGGGATGATGAGACACAAGACACATTCAGAACAAATGCCTTTTTTTTTTGAGACAGAGTCTTGCTCTGTCACCCAGGCTGGAGTACAGTGTCTCGATCTTGGCTCACTGCAACCTTTGCCTCCGGAGTTCAAGTGATTCTCCTACCTCAGCCTCCTAAGAGCTGGGATTACACCACCATGCCCAGCAAATTTTTGTATTTTCAGTAGAGACAGGGTTTCACCATGTTGGCCAGGCTGGTCTCAAACTTCTGACCTCAGACGATCCACCTGCCCCAGCCTCCCAAAGCGCTGGGATTACAGACATGAGCCACCGCACTTGGCCAGAACAATTGCCTTTTTAAACCTTTTAAAAACGTTTTTTAAATGCCTTTTTCTATGTCAAATGTAACATTTATTTTCTAAACAATAAAATTGATTTGCCAAAATCCATGCTTTAATTCTGTTTTAGGGGCATGGGGCACAGGTGTCCGTGGGCCCCGGCATCGTGCTGGTGTGTTCTTGGAGGAAGAGGAGGTTTCAGGTGGGTGAGGGACCTGAACCAGGGACAGCCACATGCCCATTGCAAGTGTGAATGTGTCTGAGCAAGCCAGTGTGTTCCATTTGCAAGAGGGTCCATGGGCCTCATGGGAGAGACAGCGGTGGGCAGAACAATTGCATCTCATAGACTCCCAAGCAGTCTGGGAACAGTCCCCCAACCTTCCCAGAAGCCCACAGGAGGGGAAGGAGCTCACCCCTAAGGGAGCACATGGGGATACCTGATGGGAGATGTCAAGAGGGGAGGGTCTTTGAAGACACCAGAGCCTGATGCCTTCATTTGTCTTCTCTCTTGTCCCCTGCCTGAGTCCTACCTCCAAGCTGTGTCACAATCCCAGGAACGTAAGTGTTTTGGGGAAGTCAAATAGGATTTCGGGACCACTCAAGGTACAGGAGTTAGAGATTTGCAGGTTGTCACCAATAGCATGCAGGACCCACGCAGGCGTGGCGACATCACAGGGTGGCAAAAGGAGCAGCGTGCCCGTCTGGAATAGATGAGCTCTGGGCAAGGACCCCATCGCAGAGAGGACAGAGACAGGCATGAGACATGCCCAGAGCCTGCAAGGGAAGATGTAATGAAGGCCAGACACCAGAGCTGCAGTGACCGGCCCCACCTGTCCCTCAGATGGGAGGTGTGCAGGGGATGTAGCCCAGGGCGTCTCCTCCCTGCTTCTCTGTGGTGACTGCTGCTGGTTCCGTGGTCCTTACAGAAACAGGGTGGGGCGGGACGGTGGGTCCCAGCCAGTGTCTGTGAGGGCCATCCTGGAGGGTCCCCTGGTGCCCAGCCTCCCTTTGGGGACCTCCCGTACATGTGTTCTGGGGAGTTGCAGGCATGGGACGTGTGACCCAGTGTGGCTGATCAGGATGTCCAGTGCCCACAGCTGTAGCAATGGGATCAGGGAGGGCTCAGGGCCCAAACTGGTCAAATCAGAGTGACCCCGAGGACTCAGGCTGAAGCAACATGACTTCTCTGGACTCAGGCTCGGGTGAGCTGCAGCAGCCATCTCAGCACCAGGGGGGCCTGAGGACGAGGCCAGCGTGGAAGAGCCCCAGGATCCCACATCAGGGGCCATCACAGGGGCCTGATTCCATCCAGCCTCCTGAAGTCAGCCTTTGGGCCTCATTTCCAGATGCCTAAACTACCTTGTCACAGCAGAACCTAACAAATACTGGAGCCAGGAGCTTTGATACGTATTTCCAGCAGCACAGCAGAAACCCCACACGGATCTAAGTAAGAAGGTGATTCGGGTGAACCAAGAATGCAGATCCTCTGTTTGGGTCAGGGTTTCATCAGCCCAATGTGACAACACCAGCTGGGTGGTCCCATGCTGTGCAGCTTTGGTTTCTTCTTGCTTAATGGGAACCACTCTTCTGATAGACCATAGTTTTGGAGATGCAGGGACAGATGGAAGGGCAGAAGAACAGTTTCGCAAATCATAAAAGGAGTCATGGGCCGGGTGCTGTGGCTCACACCTGTAATCCCAGCACTTTGGGAGGCTGAGGCAGGTGGATCATAAGGTCAAGAGATCAAGACGATCCTGGTCATCATGGTGAAACCCCTGTCTCTACTAACAATACAAAAATTAGCCAGGACATGGTGGCAAGCACCTGTAGTCCCAGCTACTTGGGAGACTGAGGCAGGAGAATCACTTGAATCCGGGAGGCAGAGGTTACAGTGAGCCAAGATCATGCCACTGCACTCCAGCCTGGAGATCTGTTTAAAAAAAAAAAAAATGGAGTCGTGGAGACAAGCTCAGGAGCTGCTGGCCTGAGCCCACCTTCTCCAGGGTCTCTTACAAGCTCTTTGGAAGCAGCCAGAGCCCTCGTGGGGTCAGCCAGCCCCGCCCCCAGCTCCTAGCAGAAGGGGAGGGGATGTGGCTCCACCCATGCCCTCTGTTCCCCCCATCTTCCCACTCACCTGTTGGGCTGAGGACCACGATGGCAGAGACTCCACGTTTGGCTTGTTTTTGTGTTTCCGATACTTTACATACCACCCTGCAGTGAATGTGTGAGTGAATGAATGAATGAATGGCAATAATGAAAGCAAAGAAAAAACTGTTAGCTGCAGCTGGGAGAGCTCTGGGATTGTCCCGGTGCTTCATCCGCAGGTCACCTGGACGCTTGTGGGGTTTCATGCTCTCAATGCCAAAACGCTGTGCCCCATCTTTCCGAAGGTGGGCAGAATGGGGCTGTTTCCTTGGTCACCGGGGGAGGCTGTGCCAGCAACTGTCAACCGGTGCTCACAGCCTAAGGGTGAGTCACCAGGAGAAGCTCAGGCAGGGTCTGCGAGTGGGACCCAAGGCAGGTGTCGTGGTGCCAGTTCCAGTGTCTGTAGATGAGGGGAAGAAAAGCTGGTGGCCCCCAGCTCAGGGCTTCCATAAGGGAATGGTCAGTAGGGCGACTGGAGGGGTCGAGTCCTGGGCAAGTGTGTGGCCAGAGGTAAGCCTGCTATGTGTCATCCTCTCTAGGGGAGGGAGGTTCTGAGCACATGGCTCTCCTGTGCCCAGAGTGGTCCAGGGTGTTGGGGTGCAATGGATGGGGTCTAGCTGTGGCGGGCCACCATCCTTGTTGGCACCATGGGACAGGAGGGCCACGCAGAAGCAGGGCAAGATCTGACCCCCACTCCTGACAGCTCCCACTGGCAGCTGGTGGAGAGCAAAGCCAGGGTCAGTGCCCACTGCTGGATGCTGCAGCAGGGATGGCAGCCGGGGGGAGGGGAGCAACAGGGGGCCCCTCTGCCACCTGGGGAGGCCTTGCCACGGCCCTTTCCGCTTCTCTGTGCCCACTCACTGGCTGCAGAAACCCAGCCTCACATGTTCTGTTTGTCTGAAGAAGCATCATTGGGAAGAAAAATTATCAAACTAAGCTCATGCTGTCAGTCAGGACCTCCTCCTACTCCGTACGTCTTTTTTTTTCCTACTGAAAAAATTTAAAAAACAGTAAAGCACTCAGATGAGAATGTTAATCATGGAGATTGCCCCCTTCAGCGTTCACTATATGAGGTCTTTTTATATTTGCTTTTTTTAAAGAAAAAAACCACAAATATAGGCTAGGTGTGGTGGCTTACGCCTGTAATCCCGGCACTTTGGGAGACGGAGGCAGGCGGATCACTTGAGGTCAACCTGGCTAACATGGTGAAACCCCGTCTCTACCAAAATACAAAAATTAGCCAGTCATGGTGGTAGGCACCTGTAAGCCCAGCTATTCCAGATGCTAAGGCAAGAGAATCACTTGAACCCAGGAGATGGAGGTTGCAGTAAGCCGAGATCACAGCACTGCACTCTAGCCTGGGTGACAGAGTGAGACTCCATCTCAAAAAAAGAAAAAAGGAACGAAAAAGACAACCCCCATAAAGGACGTGAAATGACCCACAGCGCAGGTCACGGTGAGTCGAGTCTTCCCTCTCCCTCCTGGGCCACTTCGCATCTTAGCCAGCCTTGTCTATGTCCACTTTGGAATTCTGCTTTATGCTACTGTGTCGCATCCTGAAGACTCTCTGCATTGTCTCATAGTCTTTCTGCTTCCATTTTCAGCAGATGCATAACCGCTGCTGAGTGGACGCATCCTGGTGGACTTCTGTGAATCCTCTGTGGCTGAATACAGGTGCTCTCTAACATTTCACTTATTATTACTATTATTGTTATTTCAGACAGAGTCTGACTCTGTTGCCCAGGCTGGAGTGCAGTGGTGCCATCTTGGCTCACTGGAACCTCCGTCTCCCAAGTTCAAGTGATTCTCCTGCCTCAGCCTCCTGAGTAGCTGGGACTACAGGTGCCCGCCACCACACCTGGCTAATTTTTTTTTTTTTTTTTTTTTTTTTTTTTTTTTTATGTGTTTTTTTTTTTTTTTTTTTTTTTTTTTTTTTAGTAGAGACAGGGTTTCACTGTGTTCGTCAGGATGGTCTCAATCTCCTGACCTCGTGATCCAGCTGCCTTGGCATCCCAAAGTGCTGGGATTACAGACATGAGCCACCATGCCTGGCCTTTATTATTTTTTAAACAATGAAAGTGTGATTTAAAATGATCCTGTTACTATGTACATTACTCAGGCGACAGATGAACTGAAATCTCAGATTTTACCACTGTACAATTCATCATGGGCCAGGTGCAGTGGCTCACACCTGTAATCCCAGCACTTTGGGAGGCTGAGGTGGGCAGATCACTGGAGGTCAGGAATTTGAGACCGGCTTGGCCAACATGGTGAACCCCCATCTCTACTAAAAATACAAAAAATTAGCTGGGCATGGTAGTGCACTCCTGTAATCCCAGCTACTTGGGAGGCTGAGGTGGGAGAATCACTTGAATCCAGGAGGCAGAGGTTGTAGTGAACCAAGATCACGTGACTGCACTCCAAGCCTGGTCTACAGAGTGAGACTCTGTCTCAAAAGAAAAAAAAAAATCATGTAACCAAAAACCACTTATGGGCTATTGAAACAAAATATATATGTATATATAATATTCTAATAAAAAAATATATAAAATAAAAATAAAATGACCCAGTAAGTACAAATTACTTTATAATGGAAGACAAATGCTGATATCATTTAAATCACAATAACAGCCAACAGCCTCAGAAAGGAAGGAAGGAAGGGTTTAGAAGACTCGATATAGCCCAGGCACAGGTGGAGGCCCAGAAAAGCTCCAGGTCAGGAGAAAGAAATGAACCCCAGGGTCAATACAGGTCACTTGCTGTGTAGGCAGCTACGGGGATGCAGAGCACCCACCATGAGAGAGAAAGAAGGAGAGGCTGCCCGGGCTGGAGCCACGACACCAGACCCTGAAATCCTCCTTTAAGAGATCTTGAACCCCTGTGTATTATTAGTCTGTCTCACGCTGCTGATAAAGACACACCTGAGGCGGGGCCCAGTGGCTCACACCTGTAATCCCAGCCCTTTGGGAGGCCGAGGCGGGTGGATCACCTGAGGTTGGGAGTTTGAGACCAGCCTGACCAACATGGAGAAACCCTGCATCTACTAAAAATAAAAAATCAGCCAGGCCTGGTGGCACATGCCTGTAATCCCAGCTACTCGGGAGGCTGAGGCAGGAGAATCACTTGAACCCAGGAGGCGGAGGCTGTGGTGAGCCAAGACTGTGCCATTGCACTGCAGCCTGGGCAACAAGAGCAAAACATCCTCTCAAAAAAAAAAAAAAAAATGAAACATACCTGAGACTGGGTATTTTATTTTATTTCATTTTTTTGAGACGGAGTCTTATCTGTCACCCAGGCTGGAATGCAGTGGTACAGCTCACTGTAACCTGTGCCTCCCAGGTTCAAGTGATTCTCCTGCCTCAGCCTCCCGAGTAGCTGGGATTACAGGCATGCACCACCACACCTGGCTAATTTTTGTATTTTTAGTAGAGACAAGGTTTCACCATGTTGGCCAGGCTGGTCGCAAACTCCTGACCTCAAGTCATCTGCCCACCTCGGTCTCCCAAAGTGCTGGGATTCCAGGTGTGAGCCACTACGCCCGGCCGAGACTGGGTAATGTATTAAGCAAAAGAGGTTTAATGGACTCACAGTTCTACATGGCAGAAGGCGAGAGGCGTATCTTACACGGCGGCACGCAAGCAGAGAATGAATGTGAGCCAAGTGAAAGGGGAAACCCCTTATAAAATCATCAGTTCTCGTGAGACTTATTCGTTACCATGAGAACAGTATCGGGAAACCGCCCCTATGATTCAATTACCTCCCTCCAGGTCTCTCCCACAACACTTGGGAATTACGAGAGCTACAATGCAAGATGAGATTTGGGTGGGGACACAGCCAAACCATAACGCCTGTTTCTAAACTCACCCTCTCCAAGCTGCTAGATTTCCATGCCACACCTCACTTGATCCTGAATGTTGGCCATCGCTTGCTTACTTCCCAGCACTCCTTTGGTTGCAAGGGACAGAAACCCAACTCAAACTAAATTTGAAAATAAAAAAAATAAAAATAAAACAAAGGACATGTCCTGACCCTTCTCCTTGGAAGGCCCCGGGGTGGAAATAGCTTCAGCAGAGCTGGGTCCAGGGACGGTAAGCAGGGTCGCCGGGAAACTGAGTTCAGCTCCCTTTGCCTTCGGGCTATCAGATTGAGCAAGTCAATCTTCAAGATGTCCAGCCAAGTTTGAATTTCAGATAAAGAACAAATAAAGTTTTAATATAAGTATGTCCCTGCAACATTGGTGACATACTTACACTAAAAATTACCCACTGTTTATTTGAAATCCAAATGTACTTAGGTATCCTCTGTTGGATCTGGCAACCCCAGTCTACGTATCTGCCGTTTTCTTGCCTCCTGCATTTGGCTTTTCTTGTAAGGGAAAATGGCTCCATCCTGATGGCAAAAGATGCCAGAGGAGGAGAGGCCATTGAACTCCATGGCTGCTCCTCAGACATCCTAGGGAGGCCCTTGCGGGGTCTGACGTGGATGCCGTGGCTGCAACATTGGGAAGCCCCTGGGGTGCCTTCTCACTTCCCCCTGCCCCCCAATTCTTGGGTAGGACTGGATGAGAGTTTCTCAGTCTTTGTCAAGGGCTGTGCCAAGGCAGTTTCCTGGCTGTGCTTGCTCTTCCAATCGGATTCTGCCTAGAGCCCCTCCCCATGGGGACTGCGGTAGGGTTCGCATTTGAGTCTCTCACTGGCTGCATTGGGATGGGGCCGGCTGTCCGTCCCCGGGTGTTGGACGCCCCAGGTGGACGCTCCCAGAAGGAAATGCTGAGCACAGAGCCACGGATCCGCGCAGGGGCAGGAGGTGAAAGTTCCGAAAGACCCTGGAACTTGTCACTAAGCATCTACCAGGCCATAGGAGTCAGGATGGCTCAGTGAACAGAAAAAACAACTTTCGCAGTTGTGTTTCCATGTTCCAGGGAAGGGAACAGCCACCCCAAAGTTTTTCTAATCATAAAGTTATTTCAGAAGCCAGTCATCTCCCAAGGAAACCACGCCGAGGGGTGTGTTTATTACCCGAGCCCTGCAGGCAGTCGGCTCCCACGCCCACTGTGTTGGAGAGCAAAGTTTGCAGGAGACTGAGGTGGGAGGGGAAGAAGCCTCTTCCGGCTCTCGAAAATCAGCACGGGCTGCAGCACTTTCCTTCCTCAGCTCCCCCACCGCAGGCTGCTAACATGACCTGAGTGCCTCGGAAATCCCAGGGCCCCCCAGCTTCTCCACTCTCAGCCATGGTTCGATTCCCTGAAAATATTATGACTTTGTGTGCTGCTGCAGGGGATGTTCACCAAGTCCTAAAATGCGGCTTAGAGGTTCCAGGGAAGAGGGAGGTTGTCGCTTGGATGCAATTGACATTCCTGGCCCACCTGGATGCCAAGGGACTAGTCACGAGCTCAGCAGACACCGAAAGGCTGCTCATATGAGGCAAGAAATGCCAGGGGTTGGGCCTTAGGTCACACAGAGGCCAGCTGTGGGCCGGTGTCCAGTGGCAACCTCCCCTCCGAGGGCTGCGTTGAACCCTGGAGAGAAGAGAGAGAGCTAGCATGAAGGCCTGTTGGAGACCTAACTCTCAAGGCCAGACCCTAAGACCTTGAAGGTCAGCCAAGAAGTTGACCAAGCCAAGAAATCCTGAGACTTGAAGCCACAGGGCAAGTGGGGCACCATCTCCCCAGAACAAACTGTACCCCAAGAATTGAAGGGAAATATCGTTTTTACTCTGAAATGTTCTGGAGCGGAAAGCAAAATTCCATCCCTTTCAAACAGAAAACACAAGCCTTCAAAGCTATTCCCACTTGAGGTGGGTGAGGGTGCTTTTGGGGAGAAGTTTGAGAATTGCTTCCTAGGCACTGGGCAATCATCAGAGGGTGTTTCTCTGGGGAAGGGTCCAGTCAGGCCTGGCTGTGCAGGGATGGTCAGTGAAGCAGGGCTGGGGCGAGGGGTGCTGGGTCCCCCCAGAGTCATTCATTTATTCATTCATTCATTCAGCAAACAGCAGCTGCGTGGTAGGCAGCCTTGCACACGTGGTCAAAGCCCTCCCTTTCCATGCCAGATCATGATTAATTTGTGTACTCGCTCCCCCCAGCCCCGCCCCGCCCCTGGCAGTGGGCAAGGACCCACGACTCATCCCATGGCCTTACTCTGGGTAAGTGCTTGTCGACTGAGTCAAGGACTGAATCAGCACCGGTTGGCAGGGCTCAACTGCACTGAGCGAGCCAGCGCTGCTGCCTGTGAGCGTTTCCTCTTCATGTGTTTTTTATCAGCAGTAGCAGCTGCAGGGTCCCTGTGCCCAGGGGTTGCCTGTGCATGCTCGCTCTGCCCACACCCCTGCTCCGACTCACAGACGGCTCCTGCCAGGAGCGGTTTCCTTTGAGCCTCAGGCCTGTCCAAACACAAGGGTGCTGGGTTTCCTGTGGGACACTTTCCATCCTCTCTGTAGGCGGGAAGGAGCGAGCACATGGAGGGAGCCGTGTTGTCCTTGGCTTTCCAGGACACCTGGGAGGAGACAGCACCCCATGAGGCTAAGAGTCAGACTCTGGAGTCAAAAAGGTCTGAGTTCAAATCCCACCCCTGCTCCTGAGAGAGTGGCATAGGGCAGTTTCGCCACTGTGAGCTTGTTCCTCCTCTGCGAACTGAATAGTCAACCCTGCTTTCCAGAAAAAAGGTGCACGGCTAGGACTTTATGGGAGGGCCCACGATGAGCTCCCATGGTCGGAGTGGGAGACCCGCAGCAGCGCTGGGTGGGAGCAGTGGCACAGGGCCACGTGTCTGTGTGTGCGGCTGTTCATCTACCAACCGTGGGGCTCTCTCATGCCAGGGGCTTTGTCTTCTACAAGGATGACCAGGACATGGCCCTGCACTCAGGAAACGACAGGCAAGGAGCGTTCTCAGGGGCTGCAGATGTGGAGAGCCACAGGGCTCCAGACAGAGACTGCAGCTCTGAGGGGTGGCGGGAAAGGAGGTTAGGGAGTCAGGAAAGAGCGCCCTCATGTTGGGGGACTCAAATGAGAACTTCAGCAAATACCACAGACTGATTTCACACCTCACCATGGACTGATTTCACATCTCACCACACAAGTTACTGAGGCGCTGTGCTTGGTGCTGGGATACACGGGGTCGTAGCACAGAGGAAGACATTGCCCAGGGCTCCTGGCCTGGCGGGGACACAGGCAAGGGCCTAAGGGATGGCAGCCCCAAGGGGCAGGGCTGGGCTGGGCCGTGCAGAGGGTGCTCTGGGAATGCCTGGCAGGGGCAGTGCCTACCCTGGGAATCAGCACAAAACGCCCTGATGGAAAAGATGCTTTGGCTGGGAGCAGAAAGGTGAGGAAAGCACTGCTGTGTGGCATAGGGCCAGCTGCTGCCCCTCTCTGGGCCTCGGTCTCCTCATCCACAAGCAGAGGGACTTGAAGCTCTGCTCTCTCAGGTTCCAGTGGCTCTGATGGGAAGTGACGCCTATGACATTCCCAGGGGCCGAGAGGATCTACTGCTGCTTGATAACCTTGAAGCCTTGTGAAAGTTCAGGGCTCTCTCAATGTAGAAATCAAGGCTCATGGAGGCAGTTAGCAGCAGCCCAGCCACAGGGCAGGACCTGTTCAGCGTGCCTCCTCCACACTGGCATTGCCCCCTCTGCACTGGCACTGCCCCCTCTGCACTGGCATTGCCCCCTCTGCACTGCCATTGCCCCCTCCGCACTGCCATTGCCCCCTCCGCACTGGCACTGCCCCCTCCGCACTGGCACTGCCCCCTCTGCACTGGCACTGCCCCATCTGCACTGCCATTGCCCCCTCAGCACTGCCATTGCCCCCTCCGCACTGCCATTGCCCCCTCCGCACTGGCACTGTCCCCTCCGCACTGGCACTGCCCCTCCGCACTGGCACTGCCCCTCTGCACTGGCACTGCCCCCTCTGCACTGCCATTGCCCCCTCCGCACTGGCACTGTCCCGTCTGCACTGGCATTGCCTCCTCTGCACTGGCATTGCCTCCTCTGCACTGGCATTGCCTGCAGGCCCGGGTTCTACCACCACTGCACACTCGGCCTCCCAGCCCAAGCCCCAGGGCCCTCTGGGAGGAGGCAGCGCTTCCCTCTGGGCATTCGCTGCAGCTCTGCACCCTCCCCAGCTGCCCCAGGAGCCAGATGGAATCCTGCCAAGCTGCAGAACCATTGTGCACCTCCTCAGGCCAACCTGAGAAGCACAGGCGGAAGGGCAGATGCAGCTTCCAGACAGGGCTCAGCCCGCTCTTGGGAAATGCCAGCTGCCTGGGTGGTCTGGTATTGGAATGAAATCCAGAGGCCAGAAGGAGCCCAGGGTTCAAATTGCCACCAATTTCCTGAAAGTTCTTCTAGAGCTCCAGGCAAACCCAGCAGTTGAGCGGAAAATAACAGATCCTCACTTAAAACCAGATGTCAGCCTCTGTCTTGAACCAGCCCAGGGAGACAGAGGGCCCCTGCTCCCTCCTTTTCCTCCTCCTCCCGCTCTTCCTCCCCGTTCTCCACCTCCCAGTCTCCTCCTCCTCCCCTCCCCTCCTTTCCCTCGCCCCACACCCCCCACCACTTCCTTGTCCTCCTCTTCTCCCCATCCCAACTCTGCGACCAGGTCAGCCACCACCTCTGGCCACACAACAGACCCTCTGCAAAGGAAACAACTTCTTACATGACACCTAAAAATATTGACTATTTTTCTTTAAACAGAAAGGAAAATCAGCTCACTCCACCCCATTGCTGCTCTTTCTGGACTCTGAGTGGGCACCCTGGGAACTCACCCAGACTTAGCCGCCCCCTCGCTGAGCCACCGTGGCTTGGAGGGATGGAGCCATGTCAGGATGGAGGAGGGAGGGGGGCTTGCCAGCTCCTGAGAGAGGTCCCCTCGCAGGGTGGGAGTGGAGCTGACCGGATCTCCCAAAGCCCCATTCATCCAGAGAGGGATGGCTTCTGATCAAGGAGTGGGGTGTCTGTGGCACATATATATCAGAGGACAAGGTAGTCACGGCTACCAGATGACCCACAAAACAAGTAGACAGGGGCCAGGAACAGTGGCTCACACCTGGAATCCCAACGCTTTGGGAGGCCGAGGCAGGAGGATTGCTTGAGGCCAAGAGTTTGAGAACAGCCTGGACAACATAGAGAGACCCCATCTCTACAAAAAAAACAAAAAACCAACCAAACAAAGCTAGCTGGGCATGGTGGCGTGTGCCTGTAATCTACAAGCACTAACTGGGGAGGCTGAGGATGGAGGATCGATTGGTCCCAGGAATTGGAGGCTGCAGTGAACTAGGATTATACTACAGCACTGCAACCTGCCTCTAAAAAAAAAAAAAAGAAAGAAAGAAAAGGAAGGAGGTGACAGGGAGACTCTGATGCCTCAAGTACCCAGGCCTGGCCCAGATCCCCTGGGCTTACTGAGCTTGCCCTGCTCTAGATTCCCACTTGGGCCTGCCTGAAAAGCAGTCAGTGGACAGTGGCTAGGGCAGGAGCATCTCCTTCTGGGTTGGGTGCCAAGGCTGTGAGCTCTGCCTGAGGGGAGAGGCCCCTGGGCCCAGTGGCTCTGCTCCCATGTCTGTGGCTGGCCTCATGAGGGCCCTTGAGGCATATGGGAAAGAGCTCACGCAAGCCCCTGCAGCTGGGAGCCCCAGCTTGATAATAAGGCGCCGCCATGCAATGAGAATTGGGGAGAGACACTGACGCCCTGGCGGGAGCCATCTCAAAGTCAGACTGTTGGGGGAAAGAGGAAAGAGGGAGCCCCAGGTTTGGTGTGTGGCACCCACACTGGAGAGCACAGATGGGTCTGAAGTTTCTGGGTGATGATGCCCAGGAAGCTGGTGAGAGGGTGGCCACTGGGGCGGGGAACGGGGATTCCTTTTATACTGTCGGAACCTCCCTTTCTCGATTTCATTTGCATTTTAATCCAATAATACATGCTGCTCAGGTCTGAATGTTTGTGTCCCTCCCCACTCCCAAATTCCTCTGCTGAAATCTTTACCCCCAAGGTGGTGGTATTAGGAGGTGGGACCTTTGGGGGATGATGAGGTCATGTTGGTGGAGCTTTTAGGATGGGATTTAGTGCTCTTTGCCCCAGAGAGCTCCCTCGTTCCACGACCACGCAAAGTTACAGCAAAAAAGAAGCCAGACCGCAAGGAACGCCAACTCTGCCAGCACCTTCATCTTGGACTTCCCAGCCTCCAGAACCGTGAGAAATAAAATTTCAGTTGTAGATTTCTCTTCTGCTTATGAGCTACCAGTTGATGGTATTTCGTTATAGCAGCCTGGATGGACTAAGACACATGCATCAGAGGGCTACAAGCAAACAAACAAAAAAACCCAACCGGTTCCTGCCCCGCCCCTCCCACGCCCAGCTGCCACACCCAACAGGGTGACTTTTCTTTTTAGCTATTTACTGCTGTATTTCTCAAGAGCCTGCTTATGATTCTGTTTCATAATCTTTTCATTTTTGGCATCACCTAAATGTCTAAAATCTAACAGACTGCATAGAATAATGGTTAAGATGCTGACTTCTGACCCAGAATACCTGGGTTCAATTCCAGGCACTGCCACTTACTAACTGTGCAACTCTGAACAAGTCACTAATCTGTGCCTCAGTTTTCTTATCTATAATACGGGATCGTAGTATCTACACCATAGGGCTCATGTGAGGATTAAAGGAGTTGACACGTGTAAGTATTTATTCTGTGCTTGGAATATAATAAGTTCTCAACTAACTGTTGGTGCCATTATTATTATTGCTATTACCTTCCATGTATGAGAGATGAGGAGTCACACTCTTCTTCCAACTTCATGATATGGTTGTATTACAACTTTTGGTTAAATCGATAATTCATCATATTATTATGAGTATATAAATATTGTTTACAGCTGAGCCATGTAGTATACTATGATTACATTTCCTTTCTAGTTTATTTTTTATTTTGTTTTTCCTATATTTAATTATTGCCTTATCTTTTAATTTCTTAACATGAGTTTTTCCCTCTGAATCCCTGACAGAATTGTGACTTTTCTGTCAACATAACCAGTATATAAGGTCACCCACTGATTCCACTTCTGGAGCCTGTTGGCCTCCTTCTCCTCCCCAGTGTGGTGCCTCTTTGAGCAGGGGTCTAGCATGGCCAAGGGCCAGTCTGAATGGGCACCCAGATCCTGGGTTCCAAATATCTCTCTCCAATAAAAGGAATCAGGGCTCCCTGGGAAAATGGCTGATTCTAGGACTGGGGCAGGGAAAGGGTAAAATGAGCCTGGAACATCTTGCTGGGCAGAAAAGGAAATGCACAAAGAATAGTGGAGACTTGTCAAAAGGGCGTGACGAAAGTCAGCCGAAAGGGACTCCCACTTTTAAAGTGGGCACAGTTTGAGCATTAAAATAAGTGATGATGAGAATGAACCATAATCCTGTGAAGTAGGAGGTCAAAGGTTTGCTCGCATGGGTGCTAATCACCCAGTACCTCTGGGCTGCCCATGCACGGGTGCTAACAAGAGTCCCACGGTTTCCCAAGCGTCAGTGTCAACAGGAAGGTTAGAGAAGCACCCCCAGGTCACACCTGTGGGAACACAGCCAGCATTCCTGCAGCGCAGGGGGACTGTGGTCAGTGATACCTGGGCCAGGAGATCGGAAAGGCCAAGGAGGCGTTTGCTACGGATGCGCTCCCTTCTTACCTCATTTTACAGATGAGAAATTCGAGGTACAGAGTGATTAGGTGACTCCTGAAGTCCTGGTGGAGCTGGAATTGGACCCCGGTGTCCAGTGCCTGAGTCCACTTGGCCGCCCTGCCTGTGAGTTGCCTGCATGGAAGAAACCATAATAAAATAATGGACTCCCGTAGGGGCTGGGGGCTGAGTTAAAAAAAATGTCTTTACAACTGTGGTAAGTGCAGGATCGGAAAAGTGAGAGTATTTGACAGGGAACCTAGTCTCACTAAGGCAAAGGGTGGATCAGCAAAGGTTACTTGAAAAAGGGATATTTAAGCTATGACCTCAATGTGTCGAAATTATCCAGGTTAGAAGGTGGTACAGAGTCTAAACACAGAGCAAAAAGAAAGCACTGGATCAGGGCAGTGTGGTATGAAGGATCAGCCAGGAATCAGAGGATCACAGGTAGACAGGTGTGTGATTCAGGGTGACAGAAGAGAGCCCAGGGAAGCCATGAGGACAGTGAGCAGCAGAGAGTCCTGTCCCAGGGTCCCCTTCTGTGGCCAGGGCAGGGCCAGCATGTCACCCCATGGTAAGGTGGGCAGGTATTCGTACACCCTTCCACGGGAGCCTAATGCTAACCTTGGCAGGGTCCCCTGGAGACACTTTCCTGAAGGCCACCCCGGGAGGCCAGGCCTGGGTACGTCAGACCTACAAACTGGCAAGCCTTCACTCCTTCAGTTCTTCACCTGCTGTCTCTTCATTTCCACTTGACTAAGTTTGCTCAAGCAAATGTCCCCATTTGCTCAACAAATATTGTTTTGGGACAGTGAAAGATGACATTATTGTTCAAATATTTACTGTCCCCCCCACCCAGTGAGCAGCATCCTTCTCCACCCCATTGCCTGGGGCTCGACCATGGGACTTGTTTTGCAAAGCCACTGGGAAGTGAGTGGATGAGACAGAAGTAGACTTGAAATGCACTGGCTCCCACGGGCTGTCCTTCTCCTCCTCTACCCTTGCCGGGAGAGCTTCCAGTCTCCCCACTGCCCTTCAGCCCAAACCCCAGGACAAACACATGCAGAGCCACTCTGTGTGTCAAGCCCAGGTAGCATGTACATGTCAAAGCAGTCACCCAGTCAAGCCCAGGGGGACCAGCTCAGCCCCCTCCAGCAACCCTGCAGAAATGAGAGTGAGAACAAATGATTTGAAGCCACCGAGTTTGGGGATGGTTGTTACACAGCGATGGATGACTGATACAAGGGACCACCACGGGTTGAGGTCCCACCGAGCTAAGCCTTGGGAGTTCAGTGGGAAGCAAAGGCAGACCCTCATGAATTGAACAGTCTGGCGAGAGGCAGATTAATGCAAGAATCAGACAAGTAAGTGTGAAAATCACCCCCGTGACGAGTGTAATGAGGGGCGTCCATGGGAGAGTGTGCCAGGAGCAGTGAGCAAGTCAGACGGCAGAGAGGCTGTGGCCACATAAGGTTTTTGGACTCTATTTTAAGAGCAGTGAGTAGGGGTCTAAGCAAAACATGCATTTTGCAAAGATCATTTCTGCTGCTGAGTGGGAAACAGATTGGGAGGAACCATGAATGCTAGGAGGTGGGTGAGGAGGCACGGCAGTCATCCAGGTGGCACGTGGCTGACAAGGTCATGCTCAAAGTGTGGGCAGGGCTGTACTCTCTGCGAAGGCTCTAGGGGAGGATGCTTCCTTGCCACTTTGAGCTTCTGATGGCTGTTTGCAATCGCTGGCATTCTTTGGCTTGTAATGCCTCACTCCAATCTCTGCTTCTCTCCTCTGTTTCTGTGTTCAAATCTCCCTCCCCTTATAAGAAGGACACCTGTCATTAGATTAAGGCCTGCCCTAATCCAGCATGGCCTTATCTTAACTTGGTTATGTCTGCAGAGACTGTATGTCAAATAAGGTCGTATTCATGGTTTCCAGGTGGACATGAATTTTGGGGACACAATCTTCAACCCAGTACAGGGTGGGAGGGCAGAAGGGGTGACAGGGCGGACAAGTGTTGGGCGTTACTTAGGGGGAAAATGAAGGGAATGTGGGTCGGGGGCCACTGGTGGGCCACCTGGTGCCCTGTTCTTTTCTTGACCACCTTCTGACCCCTCTGTCTGACCACAGAGCTGCTCCTTAGAGCCACTATCTGGGTCCATGAGATGTTCCCTGTACCATACAGAGCATGGTGCTTGGCACATAGCACTCAATAAATTTTAGCTTTAAAAACATCTATTGTCATTCTATGCGTTTGGATGCCTTAATTATTTCTTTTTCCAACCTGATATCCCCTGCAGAGAAAGATCCAGGACATCCCCACTGAAGAAGCCCTCCCAGAGCCAGAGTCACGAGGCTGTCAGCTGGAATGTGCCAAGCTCTGTGCAGAAGGGTGGCAGGAGAGGCTGGGTGTGGTGGTGGCTCACACCTGTAATTCCAACACTTTGGGAGGCTAAGGGAGGCAGATCACTTGAGCTCAGGAATTCGAGACTAGCCTGGCCAACATAGTGAAACTCCATCTGTACTAAAAATACAAAAATTAGCCAGGCATGGTGGCAGGTGCCTGTAGTCCCAGCTACTAGGGAGGCTGAGACAGGAGAATTGCTTGAACATGGGAGATGGAGGTTGCTGTGAGCTGGGATCATGCCACTGCACTCCAGGCTAGGCGACAGAGTGAGACTCCATCTCAAAAAAGAAGGGTGGCAGTACTGATGCTCCAAGCTCCTGGGGGAATTTTTCCAGGAGTGAGGCAGAATAGGAGCTGATTCACTCTCATTCTCCAACCTGATCCCTCGTGAGATCAACACTAACTTTAAAGCCTCCCAGCACAGAGCAGGGCATACAACTTACAACTTATGCCCAATAAATGCTTGCTGAATGAATGAGGGAGTTGACCCTCTGGCTGGGGACAGGGGCATCCTGAGATGAAGATGGAGCAGAGAAGCTGGACCTGTCAGTTTGGACTCTGTCAAGGTGTTGACCAAACACAGCAAGCCCTGTGGTGGGGAACAGGAGGGTGAGAGGTGTCCATGACTATTGGAAGTCTCTGATCTGTTATTTGAGACAGAAAGGTGACCTTTCTAGAATATTTATACAGAGTCTTAAAGTTTGAACTGAAGCCACTGAATACAGGTCTCTATCCCGCTCTCTCTAAGCTAAAAAAAAAATAGACCACAGGGTAAATTTATATAAAATATGACTTGTTAACACTGTTACCCTCTGGAACGATCTCATTTATTGTTTACTATTGGCCTCTCGCACTGAAATGGAAATTCTCTAAGGCCCATGGCCTGGTCTATATTGTTCACCACTCTCCCTCCAGCATGCAGAACAGCACTGTTCCATATTTATACATTAGGTTCCTAAATTTGTAATAAAAATTAATACTGGGGGACCAAATAATAAATACTTGGAGGGGGTTATATTTTGATTGTTTAATGGAGTTTTACTATATTAATACTACTAAAACTAATTAATTATAATGTATATTTAAGATGTCCCATGGATAAAAATATACTGAAATACTGTTAAAAACAACTGGTGAAGATTTAAGATAGGCACCAATATCACAGCCTGCTCATTATTATTTCACTGTGTTTCTGAAGAACTTTGCAATAGTTATTGTCACAAACCCAAGATCATCTCTTTATTAATTTTTTCTCAAGGTTATAGAAACTCTTTCCAAGCCTGTTTATCATCTAATGGCTCATTTAAATCTTCCCAAAACTTTGCTCTGAATCTTATCCTTTATTCATGGTTAACAATGTCTGATAGAGCTATAGTGCAATATCATACTTTGCCAGCAGGCGTCGCTGTCTGACAAGCTGTGATCTCGTGTGAGCTCTACAGTAGTTTACACCAAATAATCTATGAAATGACTCAAAGTACTAAATTCGGGAATATTATGAGATCAAAATTCTGTAAGAAGTCAGGTGTGATGGCTCATGCCTATAATCCCAGTATTCTGGAAGGTCAAGGCAGGAGGATCACTTGAGCCCAGGAGTTCAAGACCAGCCTGGGCAACATAGTAAGAAGCTGTCTCTATTTTTTGTTTTTAAATTCTGTAACATACAAAGCACTCTACTTCCATTTTGCTTCATGAGACAACTAAGATGTAAATTGTATAATATGCTCCAGTGTTCTTTATGGTAGAACTTGCTACAATTCTGTGTTGCGAATCCCGGGTTTTTTGTTTTTGTTTTTGTTTTCATCTATTACCTTGAAACTTCTCGAAATCCTTGATTTCATTATAGCACAATTAATTGTGCTCAATTAATGTTTGTTGAATGACTGCAACCACCTCCCCAAATTCTGGGGAAACATGTAGAGCAGTTCTACAGATGAGAACAGGAAATCTCAGAAAGGTTAAGTAACTTGCTCAAGGTCACACAGCTGATGAATGGTATAGCTGGGGACTGCATTGAGTTTGTCTATTACCAAACCTTTGCACATTTGCTCCAATCAGCGAAAGGGACTCAGAGAAGATGGGAGCCCCTAACACTAGTGAGGGCGGCAGAATTCTGCTCTTAAGCTCAAGGCTCAGAACCATCAAGAGAAAAAGCAGCTGCCAATTCACCATCTAACAATTTCTCCTCACCATTTCCATGACACAGATTAAAGACATGAGCAAACTGTGCTGATGGAAGTGATGAAATGTGTGTGGGGGTGGAGTTGGGGGTGCTGGGGGTGGCACCACTGGGAGCCCAGAGCCGCCTCCCTCCCGACTCACCCCTGCAGTACACAGATCCTTGTAGAAGTCCTGAGTCACCCTTCCGATTTTTGGATAATATCTATTAGCTTATGTCACAGTGTTGCAAGATTATGTATCTTTTTTTTTTTTTTTTTTTTTAAACAAATAATAGTATCGGCATCTAAGGTGATTATGGGCCCTTCCGCCTCACAACCTGGCCTCCAAGATTGCTCAATACCGCCCCAGGCTGCAGCAGTCACTGCTACCAGCTTTCCACCATCCGGCCAAACTGCCCAGCATCCTGGAGGAGAGGAGGCCCACTCCCCGGGTTTCTTTTGGGAAATTTAGGTCAACAGGATCTAATTATTCAACCAAATCAAAGCTAAGATTTCAAGATTAAAGCCAAAGGCGGTGGGGTGGGGATGCTGAAGCCTTTTCATCGGGAACTCCTTCAGGGCCCTCACATCAAAGCAGGGTCTCTAGCTCCAAAGTGCCCCAGTCTGGCCTGGAAGCTTCCCACATGGCAAGAGGTGAGGCCTGGAGGAGTTCCCCTTAGGAAAGCTGACAACACCAGGCCACGTGGCCATGAGATGACAGTGCCTGGTAGAGGCCACACACACAGTAAATAACCCACCAAACAGTGCTTCTCTTCCAAGGAGGAGAAATGAAGCCATCAGAGGCGATGATTTGCATTAATGACTGCCCCAGAGCGCACCCCATGGGCCTGTCCCAGAGTCTGTCCCAGGTCTCCCAAGTCAACAACAGTTTTCAAAATGCAGAGTGGCTGGAGGACTCCTGTGCTTTTTTAAAATTATTAGTAGTACTTTTTGGTTGTTATTTTGGAGACGGAGTCTCACTCTATGGCGCAGGCTGGAGTGCAGTACTGTGCTATTGGCTCACTGCAACTCCCGCCTCCTGGGTTCAAGCGATTCTCCTGCCTCAGCTTCCCGAGTAGCTGGGATCACAAGCACACACCACCACACTCGGCTAATTTTTCTATTTTCAGTAGAGATGGAGTTTTGCCATGTTGGCCGGGCAGGTCTTGAACTTCTGAGCTCAGGTGATCCACCCACCTCGGTCTCCCAAAGTGCTGGGATTACAGGCGTGAGCCACTGTACCCAGCCAGTTATTATTATTATTTATTATTTTTGTGCAGAATCTGTCTTGCTGTTGCCCAGGCTGGTCTTGAACTCCTGGGCTTAAGTGACCCGCCTGCCTCAGCCACCCAGTGTGGGGATTACAGGGATGAGAGCCACTACAACCGGCCTCAAGTGCTCTTTTAAATGGGAAGCACCCCTAAGCTGCTGGCCATGGCTGCCCACCTGACCAGTCTGGATTCAACATTCCTAAACCGCTGGAACCTGGAAAGTCAGAATGCCCACTCAGGCCCACCCAGGCCCACCCAGCTCAGGGGAGTCGTGGCGTCTCCATATTCCTATTCTGGGTTCAAACAAAGCTAAACTAAACTGATTTTCAGCACCGTAAGATGGGAAGACATCAAACTTTGTAATCTCACAGTTTAGTTGGGTTCCAAGGTCTGGGCAGCTGGCCTCGGGCCAGTCACCGTTTCCTCACCTCTACAGTGAGTGTGACATGAGTCCCACCCTCACCGTATTGGGTTATGGTAAAGATCCAATAACTACGGAAGCTTCCCCAGAAAGGCTAACTACACACTCGTTTCAGTGGACTTCACACAGCAAGAGGTGGGGAAGGCAAGGGGATTTTGCACTCAAAACAGTCATTTCTTTAAAATCTCCCCGGTCCCAAGTGATTGTTCGGGGAAGGGGAAGGAAAATTCCTCGGACGAGCTAGAGCCACAAGACAAGTCCTCAGAGGCCTGGACCTGCTCAGGGAGCGGCCCCGAAGATGCCAGGTGCCAGCGCCCGTCCCCGTGGGCACCGGAACGCGCGATGCCCAAAACAGCGCTGCGGGGAGGCTCCGGGGACCACTGGCGGCTGCCCACCCGTCCCCGCTGGGCATTTCACAGGAGGCAGACCAGGCCTTGCTCCAGGGCTACTGGGACCCACCCCCTCACTCTCCGCGAAGATTTCTCCTCCTAGGAAACCCCCGCCCCCACTCCAGCCTCCCGCGGCTGCCACCCAGGCCCCGCGCCACGCGTTTCCCAAAGACGCCTCCGCAGGGACCGGAGCTTCGGGCCAGCAACGCCAGGGCGGCGGCTCCGGAGAGGGCGGTGGACGAAGGCTGCGGAGGGGGCGGCCGAGCGAGTGCCGGGCACGTGACGCGCTCAGTCCCGGCACCCCTGCGCTCCCCGCGCCCCCCGCAACCCCCGCCGCCCCTGCAGAGCTTAGTGGTCCGCGCACCCGAGGCCGGGGCAGGGCGGGGCGGGGGCGGGGCGGGGGCGGGGCGGGGTAGGGCCGGCCCCGCCCACCGGCGCTTTCCTCTTTTTTTTTCACTTTAAAGCCGTCGGTGGCTTTTTCTCCTCCGCACAGAAGTCGCGCTCGGGCAGCCCGCACGCTCGCAGCAGGAACCAGGCTCCAGGCGCCGGCGCCGGGGCCGCGGGGAGGAGGCGACTGCGCTCCCTGCGGCAGGCGCGGCCCGGGCGCCCAAGCCTCCTCGGCCTCGGAGAGCAGCGGCGGCGGTCCCCAGTGCGCGGTAGGCGGCGCGGGCCACCTGGGACCCGGCGGGTGGGCGCGGGAGGCCGGGCGGGGCGGACGCGGGGATCGCGGCGCCGGGGCCGGACGCGGGGATCGCGGCGCCGGGGCCGGGCGCGGGGAGCGGTTGGGGTCCGGGATGGGGACTTGGGGCGCGGCCCCTCCCGCGGTGGCTCCAGGCGCGCCTCCCTCGCCGCGGCTCCCGGGGGAGGGGCCCGGCCTGCCCCGCGCTGCCGCCGCTGCAGGTCGCGGGGTCCCAGGGCGAGGCGCGGCGGGGGGTCTCGGGGCGCGGGGACGGTCGCGCCGAGTTGCGGTCCCGAGGAGGGACCAGGGCGCTCCGGGGCCGCGGATCCATCTCGCTGAGCCCGGGGGACGCGGGACGCCGCTCGACCGAGTTAGTTTCGCTTTTCCCGCCAGTCCAGGTCGGGATCGGCGGTGCGGCCCAGTCGCCCCTCAGGGCGCCCCCCACCCTCCCGCAGCGCCTCCCCCAGGGAGCCCGCCGGGGACCCCCAAGCGCCGCCCTCCCCGCCGCCCCGGAGCCGCCGCGGCTGCTGCCAGCAGCGGAGGGAGAGCCGGAGAGTTGTCAGGAAATCGATTAAATCAGAAAAACAAGGGCGGCCTGGGCCCGCGGGCGGAACCGCGGGTGGGTCGCCGTCTCGGGCGTGTGCGGGGCTCGCGGGCGTCCAGGTTCTGGCGAGGGCGGGACGGGACGGCCCCGAGGGCAGGGTGCGGGTCTGCAGGAAGAGCGGGTGTCTGTGAACGCGTCTGCGTGTGTGTGCGTGTGTTTGTGAATATGTGTCTGCGTCTGAGTAGTGTGTCTGTGTGTGTGTCTGTCTCTGAGTGAGTCTGTGTGTCGTTGTCAATGTGTGCCTGTGTGTCTGAGTGTGTGTGACTAAGTGTGTGTGTGTCTGTGTGTCTCTCTGTGTATGTCCTTGTCAGTGTGTGTGGTTATGTGTCTTTCAGTGTGTGTCTCTGCAAGTTTGTGTCTCTGAGTGTGTCTGTGTGTCTGTCTCTACAAATGTGTGTCTGTGTGTGTGTGTATGTGTGTGCCGTTGTGCCATTGTGTGTCTGCAAGTGTGTGTGCGTGCCTCTTGGTGTTCTTGTGTGTTTCTCTGGTGTCTTTGTATGTGTGGGTATCTGAGTGTGTGTGTGTCTCTGTGTGTGTCCGCAAGTGTCTGTGTATCTTTGTGTGAGTCTGAGTGTCTTTGTGTGTCTCTGAGTGTGTCTTTGTAAGTGTGTCTGTGTGTGTCTCTGTGTGTGAATGTGTCTCTATGTCTCTGTGAGTGTATCTTTGGGTGTGTGTCTGTGTGTCTCTGAGTGTGTCTTTGGGTGTGTGTGTCTGAGAATGTGTGTGTGTCTTTGTGAGTGTGTCTGTGAGTGTGTCTCTGAATGTGTCTCTGTGGGTGTCTCTGTGAGTGTGTCTTTGGGTGTGTGTGTCTGTGTGTGTGTGTGTGTCTCTGTGAGTGTGTGTAGACCATCCAGGAGGGCCGCTGGTTCCTGGGTACTGCTGCTCATGGTGATTTATTTGCTTGGTTCTGGAGAGCCAGCTATGCGGGGCCATGGCCACCCCACTAGGGAAGCCCTGCTGTGTCCGCGAGGAGAGCACAGGCTCCTTCTTCCTCTCTCCATTTCTCTGAAAATGAACTGCACGGTTTGGGGGTGAGTTGGCAGAGGCTGCTTCCTGAGTGAGTAACAGTTAATTAAACACTCCAGTCTGTAGCATCAGAAACTGGTCATAAGTTGAGTTTTAACAGGTGTTCATGGTAAAAGCGCCATCCCTGGTGACTAAGGTTTGGTGTCCTTGGAGGAATTTTCTCATTGTGGGGCCCACAACTTCATGCCGCATTGTGAGGTGTGAGGAGAGCAGCAACCAAGGAAGGGCGTGAGGGCCTCTCCCTTCTGCCCTGTCCCCCTCTTCAGACCCCCCTCCCCAGTGGTAGAAAGCCCTGGTGTAGGCATGAGCAGCACAGGTGATCTCTCCCCACTGAGGGATCTTGGAGTCAGGGAAGCTCTGTCTTACTGTCTAGGCAAACCTGTCCTTTCCTAGCAGAAGCTCAGAGAGGGTGGTTGCCTAGATTGCACAGCCAGGGCTGTGGACCAAGACTCCCCCCAGTCCTGAAACTTGCTGTTGGTTACTGTCCCCAGCACTGAGGACATGGGCCAGGCGCTTCTTGTCTCCCCAGCTGTGAAGTGATGGGCTGGATTAGATCATTTCAAGGTTCCTCCTGCTCTCTTAGGGCTGCTTTTCTCCTGCAGGGAACACTTTAGACTAATGCAATCACTTTACAAGTCTTCCTCTCCTGGCCTGGCTACCACCCTGGCAGCAGAGAGAACAAAAGCGGTAGCACATTGACCCCGTGGCTCAGACAGCCCCAAGCAGAGAGCAGGCCCAGTGCAGGCTTCAGGGAGGCCAGGTCCTGGGGAGAATCAGTGGGTTTCAGGGCTCATAGGAAGGAGTGGTCCTGCCTGGGGCCCTGGTGATGTCACTTTGGAGCTGGGTGAGGCCCTTTCTTGGGCTGTTCCAGTAAGGCTGGATCCGCCCTTCAGTGGGTTCCTCTGGGCTGCTGCAAAAAACTCACCCCCTTGGAATCAGCACAGATGTTTAATTTCTCCACCAGAGCTGGGGAATGGGGTAGGGGCCCAGCTCGTAAAGGCCAGCGCTGCCCTCCCACCCCATGGTGCGTTCAGTACGCCCTTCCTGCACCTGCCCCTCCTCCTGGGTGGATGGAAACTTGCCTGCACACACATTTTCAAATGTAGCAAAACCTCTGATTCTTGTGGTGTCATGAGTTTGGGCATTTTGGATTAATTTTTCTCAAGAAATAGGTTGTGACTGGCGTGCATGATTCAGTTTATCTTTTTTTTTTTTTTTTGAGATGGATTCTCACTCTGTTGCCCAGGCTGCAGTGCAATGGCACGATCTTGGCTCACTGCAACCTTTGCCTCCCAGGTTCAAGCAGTTCTCCTGCCTCAACCTCCTGAGTAGCTGGGACTACAGGCATGTGCCACCATGCCCAGCTAATTTTTGTATTTTTAGTAGAGACTGGGTTTCACCATGTTGGCCAGGATGGTCTCGATCTGTTGACCTCGTGATCTGCCCACCTCAGCCTCCCAAAGTGCTGGGATTATAGGCGTGAGCCACTGTGCCCGGCCATGAAATTTTTTATAATTATGGACAATGTCAAACATATCAAAGTCAGAAGCACAGTATAATGAGCCCCCAGGTTTCCTCACCTTGCAGGCACACACATACACATACTCACATATGCACATACCTGCTCATGCTCACAGACTACATGTGCACATGTGTACGCACACATATACACACATGCCCATGCACACATACACATGCACACGCATATGCACACATGCACACCATACATATACACACATACACATGCTGGATTGTTTTGAAGCAAATCCAAATGTCAAGTCATAAGCGTCAAGTCTCAGAGAGGTTGACTGTGACTCTCTATGGGGCCAGAGTTGGGAGAAGCACATCCCTTCTGACTTGGGCTCGAGGCTCCTTCCTTGCTTGGACAAAGGGAGGATGGCAAAACCCAACAGCTTATTGGGGGATCTGTCCTGCTGCCAACCCCCTGGAACCTTTGGGAAGCTGCTTGCTTGCTTTGTGTTTTAAAAGCTCTGTTCATTGCCCAACATTAAAAATAAATGAGTCCAGCGATCATGAGACAGACCACATCAACAACAGGCTTAGGCTCTTGGGGCCTTTCTTGGAGATGGGAAGGAGAATCCGCCAAGGCACAGCCCAGCCTTGCCCGCCTTTGAGGTCCAGACCTTGTGCAATGCACGCATGGGATTTGTGGCAGTGCTGGGTGTCGGGGGATGTGGCTGTGAGACGGTTCGTAAGCAAGCACTGGATCTGACCTGAAGCTGAGCCTGACTCTCCTGAATTCACTGTGTAGGCGACGGGTAGAGGAGTCCGAGAGCCTCTGCCACCCTTGGGCTTTCCTTGGAAAACCAGGGAGGTGTTAGGTGATTTTAACCCAAGATGAAGAAAGTGTTAGGATGCAAACTCCACACTTGAGAAATGACTGCTGAGTAGGAATACGGGATTCCAGGGTTGGAAAAACCTACCTGTGACAAGGGCTTCACAGGTGCCCCAGTTGTGAACACCCCTCGCCAGATGGTCTGAGTGTGGCCGATCTGGTCACACTCTTTCCGAGGTCAGAGTGAGGGGCTGCACTCCACTCCAAGAGAACCACCTGAGTTTTCTAATCTCTACAAGCAGACACCAAGGGAACATGTCGGAGTGGATATTAGGATGTGAAAAAATGGTGGAAGGAACATGAAGTTGGATCTGGCTGAATTTATTGATAATGGGCCCACTAAGCAGAGACTCTGCACTTAATGCTGTAGCTCAGGGAGTTAAGAAAGGATCTGGTTGGTTGGTTGGCTGAGACATGGATCAAAAGATGACCCACTGTGAGTGAGTCGGAGTTGCTGGGTCTCCTTTGGTTTAATGTAGCGTTAGGGATTCAAAGGCTTAGGGACATTAGGATGCTGGAGTAGGTTTATCACTTAAAGGCTACTCACCCACAGTGGGAAGATTCAGAGGACAGACCTTTCACCAATACTTTGAGAAATAGATTTGTGAGGGGGCCCCGTCATTCCCAAAGAGCTCTGTGATCCAGCACTTACAGTAGGAGCTGCAGCCACTCAATTGGAAAACTCAAATGCAATGGGAATAATTGCATCTGGGAGTGCAGGGGCCAAGTGGCAGTACTCAGCCATCCACAGCAAGGTGAGTGCGGTTACCTAGTGGACAGCAGAGGTGAAGCTGCAATTAGAATAGTCTGACTTTTGTGGATCTGTGGCATTGGATAGTTAATCATAGTGTTCCTAGAAGTGAAATAGACAGGAAACCTATGAAATTCTTACTTGATCTGTATAAGCAGAAAACTTACAGGTCAAATGAAAAAAAAGTCCAACTTGAATAATTAAAAGAGAAAATCACAGCCCTCAATCAACTTCCAGACTTGAGCCAGTTTACACAACTAAGCCCTTGAATTAATTAATGAACGAATTGTGGGCTGGGTTCCCTTGAAGAAGGAGCTCAGTACACTATAGAAGATGAATGCTGTTAGTCTTCCTCCTAGCCTTCCCCAAAGGAACCTGTGGCCTTTTACCAGGGAGAATATGCATTGAGGAAAGGGAAATAATTGGACTTTTCAGAGATGGCAGGACACTGAACTGACATTGATTCTAGGAAACCAAAAACATCACTGTGGCCCACCCATCAGAGGAGGGGCTTATGGAGGTCAGGTGATGAGTGGAGTTTTAGCGTCTGACTCTTGATGGCTCCAGTGGATCCCTGAACCCATCCTGTGGTTATTTCCTGGTTCCAGATGCATAATTGACACACTTAGCACCTAGCAGAATCCCTACACTGGTTCTGTAACTTGTGCAGTAAGGGCGATTACGGTGGGAAAGGCCAAATGGAAAGTGTTAGAGTTGCCTCTGCCTAGGAAAATAGTACATCAAAAGCAACATTGCATCCCTGGGGGAGACCGCAGAGCTTAGCGCCACCATCAAGGAGTTGGAGGATGCAGGGGGTGGTGATCCCACCACATCCACACTCAACCCTCCCATGAGGCCTGCGCAGAAGACAGATGGACTTTGGAAACTGATTGTGGATTATTGTAAGCTTACCCAAGTGGTGACTCCAAAAATGAACACATCTCTGGTCCCTGGTACTGCATGCAGCTATTGATCTGGCAAATGCCTTTCTCTTTATACCTGCTCGTAAGGCACACCAGAAGCAGTTTGCTTTCAGCTGGCAAGGCCAGCAAGGCACCTTGATGGTCTTGGCTCACAGGTTATCAACTGTCCAGCCCTATGTTACAGTTTAGTTCACGGCCATCTTGATCACCTTTCCCTTCTGCAGATATCATGCTGGCGCTGGGCGCAGTGGCTCACACCTGTAATCCTAGCACTTCTGGCACTTCAGGAGGCTGAGGCAGGAGGATCACTTGAGCTTAGGAGTTTGAGACCAGCCTGGGCAACATAGTGAGACATTATCTCTACATTTTTCGAGACAGAGTCTCGCTTGATCTTGGCTAACTGCAGCCTCTGCCTCCTGGGCTTAAGTGATTCTCATGCTTCAGCATCAGTAGCTGGGACTACAAGTGTGTGCCAGTTTTTTTTTTTTTTTTTTTTTTTTTTTTTTTTTTAGTAAAGACAAGGTTTCACCATCTCTATAAAATTTTTTTTTTAAATGCCAGACATGATGGTGCATGCCTGTGGTCCCAGCTGCTTGGGTGGCTGAGGTGGGAGGATTGCTTGAGCCCAGGAGGTCAAGACTTGCCATGAGCAGTGATTGTGCTCCTTTACTACATCCTGGGCAACAGAGCAAGACCCTGCCCCCGGCCCCCCCCAAAAAATAGGTATTATACTGGTCTATGACATTGATGTCATTATGCCGATTGGACCTAGTAAGCAAGAAGTAGCAACCACTCTGGACTTATTGGGAAGACATTTACATGTCAAGTGATGGGAAATAAATTCTACTGAAACTCAGGGGCTTTCTCCCTTAGTGACATTTCTCGGGGTCCAGTAGCATCAGGCCTGTCAAGGTATCCCCTGTAAAGTGAAGGATGAGTTGTTACAGCTTTCCTCCTACAAGCAAGAAAGAGGCAGGATGCCTAGTGGGCCTGCTTGGGTTTTGTAGGCAACACGTTCCTCATTTGGGTGTGTTACTCCAGCCCGTTTGCTAAGTCATCACGCTTCTAGTTTTGAGCAGGGCCCGTAGCAGAAGACTCTGCAGCAGGTCCAGGCTGCTGTGCAGGCTGCCCTGCCACTTGGGCCCCCAGCAGATCCAAGATCAAAGGTCAGTGGCAGACAGGGAGGCTGTTGAAAGCCTTCGGCCGCCCTCTGTAGGCGAATCGCAGTGCAGGCCTTTGGGAAGTTGGGGCAAGGCCCTGCCATCATCCGCAAATAACTTCATTCCTTTTGAGAGACAGCTCTTGGCCTAATACTGGGTCCTAGTACAAACGTAACGTTTGACCATCGGCTGTGAAGTTTCCATGTGACCTGAGCTGCCATCATGAAATGGGTGTTATCAACTATCTGACCCACCAAACCGTACATTGGGCATGTACAACAGAATGTTCAACATCATCGAGTGGAAGTGTACATGGGATCAGGTCTGAGCAGGTCCCAAAGGCACAAGTAAGTGACATGAGGAAGTGGTCCAAAGGCCCATGGCTCTTACTTTTGCCCAGTGCCCTCTCTCCAGCCTGTACCTATGGTCTCATGGGGAGTTCTTTATGATCGGTTGACAGTAGAAGACTCAGCCTGGTTTACAGATGGCTATGGATGGTTCTGCACCATACGCAGGCACCTCCCAAAGGTGGACAGCTGCAGCACTGCAGCACCTTGCTGGGACATCTCTGAAGGACAAGGGTGAAGGGAAATCCTCCCGGGCAGAGCTTGGGGCAGTGCATCTGCTTGTGCACTTTGCTCAGAGGAGAGATGGCCAGATGAGGGATTATATACTGATTCATAGGCTGTGCCCGATGATTTGGCTGGATGGTCAGGGACTTGGGGACTTGGAAAGAATGTGATTGGATGATCGGTGACAAAGAAATCTGGGGGCCTGGCATAGTGGCTCACACCTGTAATTCCAGCACTTTGGGAGGCCAAGGTGGGAGGATCGCTTGAGCCCAAGGAGTTTAAGACCAGCCCGGGCAACATAGTGAGACCTCTCTTCATCTCTACAAAAATAAAAAATTAGCTGGGCATAGAGACTCATGCCTGCAGTCCCAGCTATTGGGAGGCTGAGGTGGGAGGATCACTTGAGTTTGGGAGGTTGAGGCTGCAGTGAGCTGTGATTACACTAGCCTAGGCAACAGAATGAGACCCTGTATCAAGAAATCCAACCAAACAAAAAAGAAATTGGGGGAAGAGGTATGTGGATAGACCTCCTGGGTGGGCAGAGGACATGAGGCGTGTGGGTAGGATGACAGAGGTGGGTACTAGTCAGCCTCTTTCCTTCCACCGCTGTCATCGCCTGATGGGCCAGGAACAGAGTGGTCATGGTGGCAGAGATGGAGGCGATGTGTGGGCTCAGCAATGTGGACTGCCACTCACCAGAGCCAGGCTGGCTACAGCTGCCACTGGGTACCACTCTTCCAGCAGCAGAGACTAACACCGAGCTCCAGTATGGCCCCATTCCCCAGGGTGATCACTTCACCTGGTGGAAGGCATGTTGGACCCCTTCTGTTTTGGAAGGGGCAGCATTCTGCCCTCACTGGAACAGACACTTGTTCTGGATATAGACTCATCTTCCCTGCACACAGTGTTTCTGCCGAAATCACCATCCATGGATTCCCAGAACACCTTACCACGGCCATGCTGTCCACATGGCACCGCTTCCAAGGAGCTCACTTCACAACACGAAAGTGTGGCCATGGGCTCATGTAGAGGGAATTGGCTGGTGAGCACGAGCCCGCTGGTTTCACCTCTCATGCTAAGTGGGACTATGCCCTTGTTATTGCCTTTATTTGGAAATTAAATATATTGAAGAAGATGCCAGCGGATGCCTATGGGTGCCAGTTGATAAGGGGTGAACTCATGATGACTGATTTTGGATGTCAGCTTGACTAGATTAAGGAATACCCACACAGCTGGTAAAGCACTGATTGTTCTCCATGCTTCAGCACACACTGAGCCCGTCCCTTTTCTGCCGAAGGGGAAACCCAGTGGTTTGCCATTGCGTAGAATGATTGGGCTGCCCCAGGTGTGTCTGTGACAGTGTTTTCAGAGGACACTGGCATTTGAGTCACTCAGCTGGATGGGGAGGTCTGCCCTCCATGGGCACAGACACTGTCCAGTCAGCCAGGGGCCTGGATGGAATGAATAGCTGGAAGGAAGGGCGAATCCTGGCTCTCTGTCCCGGAGCTGGGACGCTCTTCTCCTGCACTTGTATGTCCGAACTCCAGGTTCTCTGGCCTGTAGACTCTGGGACTCGTACTAGTGATCCCCGGGGTGGTCTTTGGCCAGGGACTCAGAATGACCGTGATCCCCACCATCCAAAGCAGCTGACTTGAAAGAAGAGCACTGGAGTCTTTTGAAGTTCAATTACAACAGCAGCTAAGTGACAGTAATACTAAGTGACAGTACTTTGTAGGGCTGGGGCAGGCGTCTTCCAAAGGCTGTATGTAGCCTATATCGGCATCCAGTGTTTGGTGCTGGTTTCTCCCATAGCCAGGATTCACGGGTCCAGGAATCAAGGGGAGGAAATGGGGGCGGCGCCACACATCATCACCCCTAGGGACCCACTAGCAAAATGTTTGCTTCCTGTTCCTGTGACTTTATGCTCTGCTGGCCTAGAGGTCTTGGTTCCAAAGGGAGGAATACTTCCACCAGGAGACACAACAGTGAGTCCATTGAACTGGGGGCTTTGGTAACTAGTTGAATGTGAGGTGTAGAGAAGGGTGAAGAATTGCAGGTGTCTTGGGTCCTTAGCTAGTTTGAGGGTCATCGTGAATGATGACTTACAGGCTGGGGGACTGGGTCCATGGAGGTGCTTTGAACCTGTCCCAAGTGGAAGTGGTTTGAGTGGACGTGTCTGGATGGCAAATGGCCTCAACGCTCAAGCATCCTCCCACCTCAGCCTCCCTAGTACCTGGGACTATTGGTGCACACCAGCACGCCCAGTTAATTTTTAAATTTCTCTTAGAGACAGGGAATATATTTCTCTATATTTCCCAGGCTGGTCTCGAACTCCTGGGCTCAAGCGACCCTCCCAAAGTGGTAGGATCATGGGCATGCACCACACGCTCATCCTCTGCTGCTTTGGTGCTGTTCCCCCATCCCCGCTTGAAAGCTCTGGCCACTCCCTGGGCTGCACCTGCCTGCTGCGCCGGACCCATCTGGCTTTGTCTTCCCCACAGAGGCCTCTCCCACCTCTCCCTCCCACCCTCGTCGCCCATCTGCCCCCTCAGGAGCGTCCCTCTCCTCCCTTATAGCCTCAGCCACTGTCACCTGTATTCTGCTGACCCTGCCTCACACATTCTTCATGCTGCCCGGTCCTGCCTCAGCTGGCCCATTCCCACCAGCTGACCTGCATCCCGCTCATTTCACTTTCCAAAAACTAATCCCCTCATACCTCCCCTCTTCCCAGGGGTGTCCCCATCAGCAGGCAGCCCTGCCATCCACCATGCATCCTGTCACCCCGACATGTGTACCCTCAGCCGTGCCAGGGACACCTGCTGTTGTGGGCAGCCCAATGACCTGTGGGCTCCAGGAGGGCAGGACCCGGCCACGAGGCTGTTGTTCACCACTGAGACCCCAGTAGTTAGGGACACAGTGGGTTCTTGGACACCTGTTGGATGAGGGAGCAATGGCAAGGCTGGTGGCTTAGTGGGTCCCAGCAGGGTCTGGGAGAGCTCGATGTGGGCCCGGGTGGGGGTGGTGGGGGTGGGGATTTCCTGTCATAGATCTAGACTGCCAGGTGTTCGTTCTCAGACCAGACTTCTTTCACGACCCTATAGGAGGTCAGGAACTCCGAACAAGCACTTCTAACAAGGCTTCATTCTCAGGAGCTGTTACAGGACCGCATGTCATTCATGTGTTCATTCAAACATTTACTAAGCACCTATTATATGCAGCCAGTCTGATGGGGCCGAGGATATAAAGAATGAGGAAGGTTTCGCTGTCTAGTGGGTGAGACAGGCCCGTCTCTGCTGATGACCGCGCTCAGGGCATCAGAGGACACTGGTGGTGGGGTGGCCAGGTGGGAGAGGCAGGGAAGGTGCTGGGATGTGGCCGGAGTGAGCGAAGAGAGGCAGGAGGGCCCACAGACCTGGCGACATTTGTGTGACTACAAGGGACATGGGAGAGGGGTTTGTGGTTTAGGGAACGAAAGTGTGTTGGGGACAGAGCAGTGGTTTTGGGGAATCAGCCACCAGGCTGGGTCCCAGCCGTGCTTCTGCAGGGGAGGGACCAAGCCATGGGGGCTCCTAAAGGGTGAGCCTTGCCCTTGGCCCCATGGGGCAGGGACTGAGGACACCTGGACGATTGCCTGTTGCTATCGACTGCCTTCACCCTTTTCACCATGTGGAGGGATGGCCGGGCCCTGGTCCTTCCTCGCTGCGTCCTGTAGCGGTCGGCTTTTCCGCTCCATGGTTTCCACCACGGACAGCATTTCAGGCACAGCGGAGCTGGAGTGGGAGGGATACCCAGTTTTCTTTTGTGATGCCCAGCCTGGGGGAGGTGGGGATGGATGGAGCAGAGGGGGCTGTGGGAGGTGCATGGACTGGGGTCTGTCTATAGTGGATGGATGGAGCAGAGGGGGCTGTGGGAGGTACATGGACTGGGGTCTGTCTGTAGTGGGGTCAGTGACAACAGCCACCAACCCGACATGGTGTATCTGAGCACGCTTCCAGGTGCTGTGCATGCATGAAGTCATTTAGTCCTCGTAATGTCAGTGATACCTGTAGTGATACCCATTTTACAGATGAAAAAGCTAGGATGGGCTGTGCTCACCCCTGGCTCATGCCTATAATCCCAGCACTTTGGGAGGCTGAGGCAGGCGGATTACCTAAGGTCAGGAGTTCGAGACCAGCCTGACCAACATGGAGAAACTCCATCTCTACTAAAAATACAAAATTAGCCGGGCATGGTGGTGCATGCCTGTAATCCCAGCTACTCGGGAGGCTGAGGCAGGAGAATCACTTGAACCCAGGAGGTGGAGGTTGCGGTGGGCCAAGATCATGTCATTGCACTTTACCCTGGACAACAAGAGCAAAAATCTGTAACAAAAAAAAAAAAAAAACTAGAATGACTCTAAGGGAAGAGCTGTGAGCTGAGCCTCAGCAGCCTGGCTCCTGGTCTTACTCTTCACCACCATTCCCTTCCACAAAGAAAGAGCAAGGAAGAAATGAGTGACCCAAGAGACAGGTCAGCAGAGCAGATGTCACTGTGGCTGGGTAAATAAGATGCAGGGGCTGTTAAGAGTCAGAGTGGTCCCAGGTATATGAGGATTGGTGTCTGAACTACATGGAGAGAAAGTAGAGTCAGCTCGAAGATGCTCTGGATGTACAGATGTGCTCTGTGACATTGGCTACTTAGGGTATCTTTTTTTTTTTTTTTTTTTTTTTTAATAAATGGAGTCTCGCTCTGTCACCCAGGCTGGAGTGCAGTGTCACAGTGTCAGCTCACTGCAGCCTCTGCCTCCCAGAGTCCAGTGATTCTCCCACCTCAGCCTCCCGGGTAGCTGGAATTGCAGGCATGTACCACCATGCACAGCTAATTTTTGTATTTTTAGTAGAGATGGGGGTTTCACCATGTTGGCTAGGCTATTCTCGAACTCCTGACCTCAGGTGATCCGCCTGCCTCCGCCTCCCAAAGTGGTCGGATTGCAGGCATTAGCCACCATGCCCGGCTGTCTTTCTTCAATTGAGGTGAAATTCACATAATATAAATGAGCCATTTTAAAGTGAACAGTTCAAGAGCGTTTAGTACATTCACAATGTTGTGCAATTATCCCCTCTGTCTAGTTCCAAAACGTCTTCATCCCCCCCAGAAGGAAACCCCCTCCATATTAGCCGTCACCCCCATCCTCCCTCCGCAGCCCCTGGGAACCAGTCTGTGTTCTGACTCACAGCTTTGCCTGTGCTGGACAGTTCGTACAAATGGAACTATATGTTGTGCGGCCTTCTGCGTCTGACTTCTGGCTAATTGAGTTTTGCACGGAAGATTGAAGCATTTCCTAAGTGGAAGCTGGATTTCCCATCCTGGATTCGTTGTAGGCCATAGGAAGGTGGGATGGGAGAGTCGGATCCAAACAGCTTGTCTAAGAGGTTGGCTGGGAAACACGGGCATCTGTCTTTTTCTCCATATCCCTCATCACCAGAAACTCAGGCACCATCTTCTTGTCGCCAGTGATCTTGTTATTTATTTTTAATTTTTTCCTATCGATCTTTTAAAAATGACACCTGTTGTCAGCTCCCTTCTGGAGCCCATCAGCAGTTCCATTGCTCTTATGGTGAATTCGCAAACCCGGGACGTGGTCTTTGGGGTGCGTGTGGCCTCCTCCCAGGCCTACCCTGAGCCACCCCCTCCTCCCCAGGGTCCACCTCAACTGTGGTGCCAGATGTGTCCTCATGGGGACCGACCCTGAGGCTGGGGGTCTGTAACTCATGCTGCTCCTTCTCTTGGGGGGCAGGAGCTGTTTCCAGGAATGGTTGCTGACAGTGTTGGCCATTTGGTGCCACTTCCAAACCCTGTTAACCCATCTGGGACCAGAACTTCAGCAAGTCAGTTTCTTAATTCCTTTCCTTCCAATGTTTTCTAAGATATATCAGGCCCCAAAGAGGGTGGCCTGCCTCCCATTGGACAGAGTGTGGCAGAAGTGTGCTTAGGAGTTTCCTACCAGTGGTCTCAGGTAGTGATGCAGTTGCCCTGACTGGTGGTGCCTCGCACGGGGGCCGTTTACCCTGGGCCCACTCTTGGCAGGGTCATGGGCACTCCAGCAGTGGGTCCTCCATGCCCAGGGCCCCCTGGAGCCACAGTGCCCTGACTGGGTGGGGGAAAGGAGACAGGTGGGGTTGCCCCAGGCATGGGAGAAAACCTAAGCTGTCATCCGCTGAGGGACCACTGGCCCCTTCCTTGTTGGAGCTCCCGACAACTTTTTCCTGCCCTTTCCCTCCCATGCTGGGGCCAGGGTTTAGTTTAGGGTGTCTCAGATCCCATCTGCTGAGTGTGATTCTTCCCGAAATAGTCTTCACATGTATTGACTGAACGTGTGCCATGAGTCAGGCGCTCTGCTTGCCACTGCAGATAGGTTTTTAACCCCTTCAGCAATCCTGTGAGTTAGATGTTATCTCTCAGTTTATAGATGAGAAAGAAGAACTTTTTTCGAGAGCGGTTTTCTGCACTTCAGGAGGTGGCGTGTCTCCCTGGATGCTGGAAGGTGGGCCTGACCCCACCGCCTGGGTTTTTTCTTCTCTGACAGTGGAACGTGCCAGCCCTGTTGATTGGGCACCTGCTATTGCCACACACAGCCTGGGAGGCGTGTGACGCACCTCCAGGTCCCTGAGAGCCTGTGGCCCAGCAGGTGTGTGCAGGAAACATGAGTTCACTGCCAGGGGCTGGGCAGTCACCAGACCAGCGCGGGTACAGAGGGCCTCCTGGGGCCATCAGGAGCGTTCGTTCTAGACCGGGGGGTTTCATGGTAGGGGCCAGGAGACTGGCTGCCGTGAGGAGGACCAGGGAAGGCTTCAGACTTTCCCTCTCAATTCCTGTGTGCTCCCCTGCCGAGTGTGTGTGTGTGTGTGTGTGTGTATGTGAGAGAGAGAGAGAGAGAGAGAGAGAGAGAGATTGAGACAGACAGACAGGGTCTCTCTGTCACCCAGGCTGGAATGCAGTGGTGCAGTCACAGCTCACTGCAGCCTTGAACTCCTGGGCTCAAGCGATCCTCCCACTTCAGCATTCTAAGTAGCTAGTATTATAGGTACGTGTCACCATACCTGGCTAATTTTGAAAATGTTTTGTACAGACAGGGTCTTGCCATGTTACGCAGGCTCTCCCTTGCATTTAAAACGTGGTAACCAGGTCTGGCACAGTGACTCATGCCTGTAATCACAGCACTTGGGGATGCCAAGGCAGGTGGATCACCTGAGGTCAGGAGTTCAAGACCAGCCGGGTGTGGAGGTGCATGCCCGTAATCCCAGCTACTTAGGAGGCTGAGGCAGGAGAATCGCTTGAACCCAGAAAACAGAGGTTGCGATGAGCCAAGATCATACCATTGCACTCCAGCCTGCGCAACAAGAGCAAAACTCCATCTTTAAATAAATAAATAAAAATACAAAAATTAGCTGAGCATGATGGTGCATGCTCGTAATTGCAGCTACTTGGGAGACTGAAGCAGGAGAATTGCTTGAACCCAGGAGGCAGAGGTTGTAGTAAGCCAAGATCGTACCATTGCACTCCAGTGTGGGCAATATAGTGAGACTGTCTCAAAAACAAGCAAACAAACAAAAGCAACTAGAAAATGTGGTCACTGGGGCCCTAGCCAGTTTCCTTGGGGACCCAATTCAGCTTCCTGATCCTTTTGTTTGGTTGTGCCTGGGGATCACTATCTGTCGTCTTGGGGATTTGGCCGTGGGTCTGCCCGAGGTCTCTCCTCAGGTGGGGATGGTGAGGGTCCCTGTGATGATGTTCCTGCACCTGCCATGGGAAGGCCAGAGTCTAGGGCCATGCTGGTGGGTCTTACCTCTTGAGTTGATCCCAGGAAGCCTCATGCAAACTCAAGATTAAGCACAGGATTCAGGCAATGGTGGTTTTTGTGAGGGCAAGTCATCTCATGTCAGGTTCCTGGGGCACCTTCCTGGATTTCTAAGGGTTGAGCTGCTGGATAGATCAAGAAGACCTGAGCGGCCGGGCACAGTAGCTTGTGCCTGTAATCCCAGCACTTTGGGAGGCAGAGACAGATAGATGACTTGAGGCCAGGAGTTCGAGACCAGCCTGGGCAGCATGGTAAAACCTCGTCTCTACTAAAAAGACAAAAAATTAACTGGGTGTGATGGTGCACGCTTGTGGTCCCGGCTGTTCTGGAGGCCAAGGCAGGAGGATCACGTGAGTTCGGGAGGTTGAGGCTGCAGTGAGTTGTGATTGCACCGCTGCACCCAGCCTGGGCAATGGGAGTCAGACCTTGGCTCAGAAAAAAAAAAAGATCTGGGCAGCAGCGTAACTTTGTCGCCTCATTCCTCTGCAGATGGGGTTCAGGGGAGATTCTCGAGCCTTTCCCCTGTGCAAGGGTCTTCTCATTTGGAGCTTTTAAGAAAGTGCTAATGAGAAAAGTCGCCTTGCATTTGTAAAGCTTGGAGAAGTCATCCTAAGGGAGCAACAGCATGCTTAATTTATTCTAATTCTGTCATATATAAATTATATGTAAATGTCAGGGTTCTTCTAAAAACACTTCTCCATCTTTGGAAAAATGGAATGTTCAAAAAGATAAGTATCTTTCCCCTCTTCTTGGCTGGACGCAGTGGCTTACGCCTATAATCCCAGCACTTTGGGCGGCCAAGATGGGCGGATCACGAGATCAGGAGTTCAAGACCAGCCTGACCAACATGGTAAAACCCCATCTCTATTAAAAATACAAAAATTAGCCAGGTGTGGTGGTGTGCGCCTATAATCCCAGCTACTCAAGAAGCTGAGGCAGGATAATTGCTTGAACCTGGGAGGTGGAGGTTACAGTGAGCCAAGATTGTGCCACTGTACTCCAGCCTAGGCGACAGAGCGAGACTCTGTCTCAAAAAATATATATATATACATATTTTTTCCCCCTTCTTCTGGTTGCATCCCATCAGGCCAGTTTTGAGCTGTTTGCTGTGAACAGATCCTTTCTTTCCCCACTTGTAGCCTCCCAGGCTCCCTGGAAGCCACATCCTCCGGACCCCCATGCCACTCTCAGGGGTGTCTAGACAGCCCGGGATAAAGGTTTTTGTTTTTGTTTTTGTTTTTTTTTAATGCCTTCACCATTCAGCCAGTAGTCCCTGAATGCCCGCTCTGTCCTGGCTGTCCTGGTGCCCACGCTGAGAGAGCCATGCCCAGACAGGGCCTACCCAGGAGGCCGTGTCTGAGCCGAGTGCCGATCCATGACTGGGGATTCTTTCTTCCCCGTCATGGGTCTCGGCATGGCTGAGGTTTTGCTTTGCCGTCCGCATTTGTGGAGATTTTTGTAATGGAAAATTTCAAACACAGGCCGGAGTAGAGAGACTGGTATCCTGAATCCCATACCCCACATCACTCAGCATCAGCTTCAACTCATTCATCTCTTCAACATGCACGGGACATCTTTTCTGGAAGGACCGATTGGGCTTAGAAATAACATCACAGTCCTGAAAAAGGGTCGGACTTGAACCAACCCTTGAACCAGGGCACTTTCGCTTTTATCTTTTGGCTTTTTTTTTTTTTTGCAGGGCAGGGGAGCATTCTGTGTAAGATTTAACTCCGCTGCCTCTGGCGAACAGCGGGAATAGATCAGGGTCAGTACCCAGGATGTTTCTGCCATGGTTACCCAGTGGTAGACATGGAACGTGGCTTTATCCACCACGCTTTGTGTGTTTGGGATGGGACCTCTGTCTTCTTCCTGGAAAGGTGGGTTTGGTGCATCCATGGGGGGTATGAGTTTTCTTGGTGGCACTGAGCCCTGTTTCAACCCTGCCAGATGAAATAGCTCTGCTCAGACAAAGCAGAAAAATGGGACTGGTTTTCTCTCCTTACGCCAGTGGCCAAGTATTGAGATACAGGAGCCCTCATGCGGATAATGTTTTTCTCTTGGTGTAACCATTCGCCCTGCCTGTCTCTGTCGCCCAGGCTGGAGTGTGGTGGCGTGATCATAGCTCACTCCACCTCGACCTCCTCAGGGGATCCTCCTTCCTCAGTCTCCTGAGTAGCTGGGACCACAAATGTATGCCACCACGCTCAGCTAAGTTTTATTTTATTTTATTTTTATTATCTTTTTCAAGACAGAGTCTTGCTCTGTCCCCCAGGCGGGAGTACAGTGGCACGATCTCGGCTCACTGCAGCCTCTGCCTCCTGGGTTCAAGCAATTCTCCTATTTTATTTTTTAGAGCTGAGGTCTCACTGTGTTGCCCAAGTTGGTCTCAAACTCCTCCTGGGCTCAAGCAGTCTTCCCACCTTGCCTCCCAAAGCTCTGGGGTTACAGGCACGAGCCGCTGTGCCCGGCCTCTTTTATGAGACAAAGCAGGGAGTCCCTGACCTTCCTGAGTCTTGTAGTCAGGGAAAGCTAACAGGGTTCTTCCCTAACGGCCTTGTGGAGGTGTTATTCACATGCCACGTGGTTCACCTGTTGTAAATGTGATCCTGATGATTGGTGCACACCTGCGTTCAGGCAGCCATGGACACCGACCTGGAATTCATTTCTTCTCCCTACGTCAGCATACTCTGCAGGTGGGGACTGGGGGAGGGCCACATTCTTCCAAGTTCCCTGAGTGCCGACGGTAACACAGGCAGGTGACAGCACGGAGTTTTGTTGGGCGAGCAGCTCATGAGCTGACTTTTGCGATGATTGGGTAACGTGCACAGACTCATTAAAGTGGCATAGTTTTGGATTTCTTTGTTTTTGTTTTTATTTTTTTTATTTTTATTTTTTTTGAGACGGAGTTTCGCTCTTGTTACCCAGGCTGAAGTGCAATGGCGCGATCTCGGCTCACCGCAACCTCCGTCTCCTGGGTTCAGGCAATTCTCCTGCCTCAGCCTCCTGAGTAGCTGGGATTACAGGCACACGCCACCATGCCCAGCTAATGTTTTGTATTTTTTTTTTTTTAGTAGAGACGGGGTTTCACCATGTTGACCAGGATGGTCTCGATCTCTTGACCTCGTGATCCACCCGCCTTGGCCTCCCAAAGTGCTGGGATTACAGGCTTGAGCCACCGCGCCCGGCCTTATTTATTTTTTAATTTATTTCAGCCTGGTCAGTCTTATTGCAAGTGGTGCAGTTTTGGAAGGCACCTAGGGAAGGCTGCCTGGTTGGAGTTTGGAACTCCACCTCCAAGGTGGAGGTAAGGTTACCAAAGGCAGTGTGTGCCGACCGTGCAAAGCCAGGCCCAAGGCCATGTGTCCGCCACAGACACATCTTTTCCTGCCAGCTTTAGAGCGAGACCAGTTTGTTTGATGTTAATTGAGTGCCTGCTCTGTGCCTGGCACTGTGCTGGGCACTTTCCATGCATTTACTTATTGACTGCTGCACGGAACCCTTTGGAATGGGGATTATCATGCCCATTTTACAGATGGAAAAACCAATGTTAAAAATAGTCGAATGTCTTGCCCAGGGCCGCACAGCAAGAAGTCAAGCTGGATGCAGACCCAGGCAGTCTGGGCTCTGAACCGCTGCCCACGTGGCCTCTGAGTGGGAACAGGCTCCTGATCTGGGGTAGGGGGATGCTGGGATTTAAGTTCTGGGAGGGGTGGGCCCAGGTTGCTCGGGAGAAATTTCTGATGGAGAGAGGCCTTAGCCAGGCAAAGGAGAGGGCGTGGGAGGGTGCCCAGGGAAGGAGTGAGTAAGCTCAGGCAGCAAGGTGAGATCGAACATTCTCAGGAAGCTGCAGCAGGGGCCAAGGCCTGGCCAGTCCAGACTGCCCGCTGTGCTTCAGAGGCTGGCCCTTAGCAGGTGCTCAGTGAAGGCTGAATGAACAGAGGAGTGTTATTGAAGAGGTAAGATGGCTGGGGATCTCGAATCTTGTGCTTTTACGGGACAACTGGCTGGGCATGGTGGCCCACACCTGTAATCCCAGCATTTTGGGAGGCTGAGGTGGGCAGATCACTTGAGGTCAGGAGTTTGAGACCAGCCTGGCCAACATGGTGAAATCCTGTTTCCACTAAAAATACAAAAATTAGCCAGATGTGGTGGCAGGCGCCTGCGTGTAATTCCAGTTACTTGGGAGACTAAGGCAGGAGAATCGCTTGAACCAGGCGGTGGGGGGTAGCAGGGGTGGAGGTTGCAGTGAGCTGAGATCGCACCACTGCACTCCAGCCTGGGCGATAGGGTGAAACTCCATCTCCAAAAAAAAGTGAACAAGACAGCTGGAAAATGCCTCCAAATGCCCACCTGGCATTTTCAGTGTCTCTGCTGGGCTGGGAGTAGATCTGGCCACTGCATCCTTCCTCCCTCCCACCCCCAAATATGCAAGGCAGCTGCCTGGCTTGGAAGGCTGGAGGGCTCTCTGTGCTGTGAGCAGCTGTCCTGGTACCTTCCTGATGGGAAGACGGGCACCAGGCTGCCCGCTTGTGAGCATCTAGACCCTGACTGTCCACCGGCCTTCTGTGGATCCAGTGGGCTGAAATCTACACAATGAGGCCATCTGGTTCATCACCAAATGGAGAGAGAGGCAGGTTAGCGAAAGGGAGAGCAGGACCCCAGATATTTGCCTCTGCTCTTTGTCTAGTAAATCACACAAAGAATTGCAAAAATTGACAGTCTCATCCCTGAGTTTCCCTCAGCCAGACTGGGGCATAGGTCTTCTTACACTGTCTGTTTTTCTCCGGGAAAAATGAGCCTTAAGTGTCAGACTTGAATTACCTTCCCAAGGGACACTTCCTGTGGCTATTTCTAGTGGCAAGTGGCTGAGGTTGTGCCCCTAAATAAAATTAGGGTTTTAAACTGGGTCATAAACTCAGATGCCCCAGGGGTCGGGAAGGAGGCACAAATGGGGGAAGCAGCCAGTGGGAGGCTACAGGGCAGGGAGAGGACTGCGGCAAAGGAGAACAGTGCATCCTGCTCGCGGAGTGGCCTCTCTTACCTGGGGGACTAGAGTCCTTGGCACTGTAGTATCCCTTTTGAAGCCAAGAATCCAGACTTTTAAAAATGCTGGCAAATAATTCAGTGGGTTTTTTGTTTGTTTATAAAGACACAGCATTGCACTGGTTTAAAATAAAACATCTGTGGGATGAATGTCCGCTCTCTGTAGAGATGAGGAGGGCGAGGCTGAGCAGCACAGTGGGGGTCACCCAGTCAGTGGGGCTGGGACGAGAGCTCTGCCTGCTGGCACCCGGCCTGGCCCTCTGCCCGACTCCTTATGCCGTATCCCGGGCAAAGCAGTGGGGCTAGGAACGAACGCGGCAGAATCCACAGCAACGAGAGACCCCGTGTTGGTTCCAAGGGACATGGCCCCGTGCCAGTCTTGCCCACCCACCTCAGCTCTCCCATAGGAGGGCATCTCAGCAGCAGCCAGGACTTGGTGGCTGCCTTTTGGGTGCCAGGTACAAAGCACCTTGTGTCATCTCTTGGAGTCCCTACAACACCACACACACACCTGGTGGCTTCTGCTCTCCCCATTTCACAGATGACGAAACCGAGACCTGGAGAGGTTCGAGTCACATGAGGGGGTGGGAGTTGAATGTGAACGTGACTTCAGAGCCACGGTTTCTAACCAGCGAGTGATTCACACTCGGAGGCCCAGGTGAGTTATGCGTGGCACCATCGACCTGATGCCAGTGACCTTGCCCTCTGTCCATGGGGTGCAGCCTCATTTTGACCCTCTACCAGGGTGTCACGTGCAGCAAAGAACACTGAGTGAGGAGTCGGTGGGGGCCTCAGGAGCACAGGCAGCCCCACCTCCAGAGGGACCGCGCTGCTCACAAGGTTGCTGACTAATTCTCTTTGCAAACGGTTCAGTTTCACATGCTTGAGTTTCCAGTAACTACGTGGGTGGATTTGTTTCGTTTAAGGGGAAAACAAAACAAAACAAAACATGGAGTTTTCTTTCCCAAGAAGAAGGCTTGCCAATTATGGGTTTCACGCGTGCGGCTCCGGGCATCCTGGTGTAGTTCTGCAGCCAGCCGGGCCTCTTGGCAGATGGGCTCGGAGGTGGAAATCGCTTAGTCATTTGCAAGCCGGGACCAGGTGCCCAAGGTCAGGGAAGTGGTGGGGCCGCAGCAGCACGGGGATCCCCGGGCCCTGCTGCAGGAACCACGGTGATCCTGTGCTCTTCCTGATTCAGCCCTGCCCTGGGCTGGCAGGGGGCGGGGACCTGGGCGAAGAGGAAGGTGCCAGGTCAGACAGGCAACCCTCCCTGCCAGCCAGTCGCCTGCTTCGGGTGAGTTGGAGATGGGGATGTCCTTTGGTATATGCCAGACTGTGCTAAGGAAAGGGTGAGGGACAGCATCCGGGGGACGAGGGCAGGGTGTGTGTGTACACGTATTTATGTGTGTGCTTGTGTGTGTGTGTGTGTCCCGAAACAGGCTCAACCAGGGGATACTGGCACTCACCAGGCAGAGCAGACTTTGGTGGGCACGTAGGGCAGGGTCCTAGGGCGCCACTGCTGTGCCAGGCATCACCCCTTGAGGCGCTGGATGGTGAGGGGTTGGGAATGATCAAAGTGGGTTGGGGGGCTGCTGTTTACAAAAGGCTGGAGCATTTTGCTGCCTTAGGGCCCACCTGTTCTTGCCACCTCGGGGCACAGGTGCGGGCAGGCGGCCGTGACTTCTGGATTCCTGTGGAGCAGTGCAGGCCTTTTTCAGCACTGTGGCTGCTTCTCCAGAGGAGACCGACCCGGAAGTGGCATTGGGTCTGGGTCTGCGGGCCAAAACAGCTTCGAGCCCAGCTTGGGAGGTGGCTGGCCTTCTGCCTCAGTACTCCTGGCTCCTGTGTCCTGGTCGAGCCATGTGCTTCAGTCTCCATCTGCGAAATGGGGGTGTGAGTGCCCCGGGGGGAGGGAGCTGCCTCGTCCTATCCTGATCGCACTCTCAGAGATGCCAGGCCTATGGCGGGGTCAGGCCATACCTCCGATGTTCCTTTCTGCTTCCAAGTGGAAACACACCGTGGAACTGAGAATCCTTAAACTGACCTGTGAGGGTGTGCTTCCTGTGCTCTCTGGAAGGAAAGACAGAACTATCACATAATATATCCTACTAGGCAGAGGTTGGTAAAGGTGATTAGAGACCAGCAAGATTCTGGCCTTGGGGATCAGGGTTTACTCTCAGCAGGTGAATCTGGGAAGACTTCCTGGAGGAAGTGATGCTGAAATTGGGCCTTAGAATGTGTGAGCACTAGAGAGGGAGGAAGAGGGGAAGAAAGGAAGGAAGGTCACTGGAGGAAGGTGGCATGTGTGTGCAAAGCCACCCAGAGCTTTGATGATACCTGGAATATAGTAAGCGCCTGATAAAAGTCATCACCAAAGTCATTCGGACTCTAGGATTTGGGTTAGGTATCTGGAAGAAGGGATGTGTGGGGGTGTGATAGAGAATTTCAGACCACCAGGTGAGAACAGACAGGTTTATTTGTTTGTTTGTTTGTTTTTGAGACTGGGTCTTGCTTTGTCACCCAGGCTGGGGACAAAGATCACTGCAGCTTCTGCCTCCTAGGCTCGGGGATCATCAGACCTTAGCCTCTTGAGTAGCTGGGACCCCAGGTGTGCACTACCATACCCAGCTAATTTTTTTTTTTTTTTTTTTTTTTTTTGTAGAGATGGGGTTTTGCCATGTTGCCAGGCTGCTCTCGAACTCCTAAGCTTAGGCAATCCACCCTCCTTGGCCTCCCAAAGTGCCGGGATTACAGGTATGAGTCACTGCGCCTGGTGAGAAAATACAGTTTCAGAGCCTTATGTAGGTGATTTCTGGTGGCGAGGGATTTTTTTTTTTTCTTTGAGCCCCTGCAGATTGGCTGGTCGCTTCAGTGGGAGTGTCTTGCTTCCTTGGCCTTCCATTCACTTGGCAAGTTTGTTACGGGCCGCTGTGTGCCAGGCTCGGCCCGAGCATCCGTGGAGCCAGAGGAAGCTGGGTGGACAGTGACGCACCAGGTGGGGAGAGGAAGCAGCTTCCCTCATTCCGCCTTCTGGGCAGGTCGGGGAAACTGGTGATTGTTCTGGGAAGCTGCAGCTTGGGGAGAGATGACGTTTCCTGTGGCCCAGTGAGGGCGGGGCCCTGGGGTCTGGGCTGACAGAGAGCAGTGGTGGAAGGTGGGCGTGGGCACCCGGAGACCTGTGATGCCCCCAGATCCTCCACCAGGGACACAGCCGGCAGCAGAGCAGGGACAGGTCCCCTGCCGCTTGGGTCTCTGCCCGCCCATGCCTCCCTTGCTGGTGGTTCTCTCTGGCCAATGCCTCCTTGCTCTTTCTTGGCAGATACTGTAGAACCCTGCCTGAGGCACAGCATCCAGGCTGCCTTGGGGACAGACAGAGTGGGGACAGCATCCTGTCCTATGGCCCATGGAGCTACCCTGACATGTTCTTCTTTGTCCCCAAGGCCACCCTCCTTCCTCCATGCCCAGGTTTCTAGCATCCAGGGAAGACCTGAGTTTGGAGTCTGGCTTCCAACCTGGATCCTGGACAAATTACTCAGCCTCTTTGCACCTCAGTTTCCACCTATGAGAGTGAGAGTGAGCCATCTGTAAGAATGGGCGTGAGAATTACCTTGCAGAATCGTGCAGGATGGACCAAAGCCAGACAGTATGGCTGGTGCCTCGAGGCAGCTGTTTCCACCATTCAGAGGATTGCTATTCTGTCTGTTCAGCAATTTAGGCAGCTCACTGAGATCAGGGCCTCTGCCACTACTAGTGACATAAATTCAAAATCCCCCACGAGGAAACAAAAACGTGCAGCCACCCTCCAGGCACCTTCAAAATGAAGGCTCTGGACACACAGCAGCACAGGGTCCCTATCCCCAAGGACTGACTGCATATAGTGGGGGACTATGAGCCGTGAGCTGGTGAGTGTAACAGGGTGACAAAGGAGGATCCCAGCCTGGGGTGTCCTGCAGTGAGTCCAAAAGATGAGGTAGGGCCAGGCACGGTGGCTCACACCTGTAATCCCAGCACTTTGAGAGGTTGAGGCTAGAGGATTACCTGAGGTCAGGAGTTCGAGACCAGCCTGGGCAACATGGTGAAACCCTGTCACTACTAAAAATACAAAAAATTAGCCAGGTGTGGTGGTACGCACCTGTAATCCCAGCCACTCGGAGGCTGAGGTGGGAGAATTGCTTGAACCTGGGAGGAGGCGGAGGTTGCAGGGAGCTGAGATCGCACCACTGCGCACCAGCCTGGGCGACAGAGTAAGACTCTGTCTCAAAAAAAAAACCAGCAACAACAAAAGAGGAGGTAGGACCTCGGAGGTGAGGGGGCCAGGGGGTGGCACAGGGAGGGCACTAAGGCAGGCAGCATTGTGGGCTGCGGGTCAGTGTGTGGACATGTGTGCCGCCTTGGCCGTGCCATGTTGCTCACTGAGACGGGGAACACACCCAGCCCAGCTCAGGTCAGGTGCTTTGCTCCTCCTCCTCCTCCTTCTTCTCCCTCCCCCTTCCTCCCCCCTCCTCCCTCTGGGATCTTGAAGTACAGGGGTGGGAGGAGAGGCCCCCAGACCCTGCTGTCCCCATGCCCTACTTGCGGGACTCCTGGGCCACTGCTGCCCCCCCGGAGTCAAGTGGAAGAGGTGAGGAGCACTTGGGTCTGGCTGTCCGGCCTCACACGTGCCGTGTCTCTTGGTGGCTGATGTTCCTTTCCAGCTGGTGCAGAGGATTCCACAAGAGGCCAAGCCTGCCTGTCTGGCCTATCCGGCCCATCCAGATCTGCAACACGAGCAGCCCCCAAAGGTCCGCTGCAGTGAGGGGAGGGCATTGCAGGGAGTTGGCCTGGGGTGGCAGGGTGACTGGTTCCATGAGTGAGCGTTCACATCCACACCTACTGTTCCTGTGGCCACTGGAGCTGCTGGCCCAGCCACCCTCTACCTGGCCCAGGTGGGAAGCAGCCTCCTCACCTGTTGTGTCCCCAAGCATCCAGCTCCAGACCTTCCGGGAGGGCCATGGCTGGCCCCTGAGCTGGCCACCCGCAGGCCTTGTCCCTGGGGTCAGAGGCAGGACCCTTAACTTCTCAGAGGGGTGGAGGGGAGTCTGTGCTTTGAACCCACTGGGCCAGGTGACTCCTGCTGTGTGTGCAGCCAGACTCACCTGCTCAGGGCCGGCTGCCAGGGACCCCAGGTGTCTAAGCATCTGCTTCTCACCGGCCACACCCCCCGCCATAGTTTCTTTTGCCTTCCTCCTAAATTTGCATGGCAGAAACTTCCTTCTACAAATATTTGCCGAGCACCCACTGTGTGCCAAGCATTGTTCTAGGCAGGGGGTTGTTCAAGACAGACTGCAGGGCAGCCAGCAGCCATGACTGCGTCTTGGACCAGGACTGCCCTCTGTCTGCGTCACCTCCTCCACCCCAGCCAGATGGCTTAAAGCTCCAGGGGGTTTTGCCTCCTTTCACCTTTCCTCCCCCTGCCCTGCCCCAGGTGTGTGCAGATGTGGGGTGACTCCATTGCCCCATTTGATTGGGACCTCCCCCTGAATGGCCAGGAGAAGCCCTTTTTCTTGGCATTCCACAGCACGCTGCTCCTGCGATGTTTTGTATAAGGTAGCCTTGCTCCTTGCCTCTAACTTATTCCTGGATACACAGAGGAAGCACGCAGTCCTCTTCCATTTTGCAAGTATTTGGAGCAGTGGAGCAGGAGAGACTGACTTGCCCCACATATCTAGTCGTTTCCTAGACATTGCTGTATCCTGGTGACTTAGGGACCTGACTGCACCTGGGGCTCACCTCTCTGGGTTCTGGCTGGCACGACCCTCCTTTTGAAGGTGCCTGGAGGGTGTCTTCGTGTTTTGTTTCCTCGTGGGGGATTTTGAATTTATGTCACTGGTAGTGGTTTGGAAGCCACAGCGCCCTGTGCCGGGTTTAGCAGGATAGAGTTAGAGTGAGCTCTGGCCATGAGAGGCTGGCCTGGGCCAGGCACGGTGGCTTTCGCCTGTAATCCCAGCACTTTGGGAGGCCGAGGTGGGTGGATCACAAAGTCAGGAGTTTGAGACTGGCCTGGCCAGCATGGTGAAACCCCCGTCTCTACTAAAAATACAAAAAATTAGCCAGGCGTGGTGGCGTGCCTATAGTCCCAGCTACTCGGGAGGCTGAGGCAGGAGAATTGCTTGAATCGGGGAGGTGGAGGTTGCAGTGAGCCAGGATTGCCCCACTGCAACTCCAGCCTGGGTGACAGAGCAAGACTCTGTCTCAAAAAAAAAAGAAAGGCTGGCCAGATGGGGAGGGGCCAACCCCCCAGGCTCCAGTGGAAGGCCCCCTCCCCTTCTCAAAATGCTCCTGGGTCCCTGGTTGCCACTCTCCAGGCCAAGGCAGTGGGAGGTGCTGTGCGGGGGATTCTGGCTGGAAAAAGCAGCCGTGTAATTACAGGTACTAGAAATAGTTCTGTTTCCCTTTCAGCCCTTTCCTCCTCTCCCCCCCACCAAAGAAAACAACAACCAAAAAATCCCCCAAAAATACAAAGCTGGAAAAAGCTCTTAAACCTTCTTAGTTTAGTCTGCCGCGGCGTCCCAGGCGGTGGGCCTTAAACATTTACATTCTTCAGGCTTAGCTGACTCCTGCGAGCGTCGAGTTTCTGGGTTGGTGGCACATTCAGGGTGAAGTAAGAGCTCCTTACAGAGAAGGCATGTGTGTGTGTTGGCGCTCTAGATGGCCTGGTGGCAGGGGGTAGGCTCCAAGCTCCAGGGCCCTTTCTTGGGAGAGAGCAGATCCTGTGGGATTTCACGTTAACTTGTCCTGACCTGTTGCTCATCACCTTGGTGCCCGATGAGAAGTGTCTAAGCAGCTCTGTTCTCCAGATCTTTACTGAACACTTACTGTGTGCCAATGATTCAGCTTAGAACGGGGAAGAGGGCATTTGAGAGGCTGATGAGTCAGTGAGGGAGTCACAGCTCACTAATGCTGTATTTCTTCACATCTGAAACCTGGCGACCGTGAGCTTCACCATCTTTTTTTTTTTTAAATATGCTGCTGATTGTCACTGTCATGTGCCCTGGACTCCAGGACCAGCCTGTTGGCAGAGATCTTAAGATGTGGATCACATGACTTCGAGCCAGCGGGGGAGGAGGACTCTGAGAGGCTGGGAGGCTGGCCGGGGGCACCGCAGAGATCACAGGAGAAGCTCTGTGGCGGCAGAAGCATCTTGGGTGGTGTTTTATGGGTAGAGCGGGGCTTGGGAATATGACAGCAGCGAGATGAATATGCAGAGGCGCCATTGACAAGTGATCCTGCTCTGGGCTTTCCAGTCACCTCTAACCTTATAGGGGACAACCACGATGTCGGTTTTACAGATGGGCCACGGTACCCCACAGTGGATGTGTACCTGGGAACCACCCTGGGCAGGTGGTGTAGATCTGTGCACTCCCTGAGCGCCCATCCTGTAAGAAGCTTGAATGGCTCTTCATTAACCACCCGCATTCCCGGGACTTAGCTCCTGGTGGTCGAGGCTGGCTCCCTCTTTGTCTTGGACTCCCCTCTGTGGCTTCTCTTTAACCAGCACTTACAAATGCACCAGGCTGAGTGGGGTACCAGCATCATCTTGTCCTATCCCCACATCATCCCACTGAGATGGGGTTAATTTTCCTGGTTTGCAGGTGGGGAAACTGAGGTTTGGAAAGTCTCTCAGGTTATAGCCAGGTTAGGGCAGAGCCGGGATTAGAACCCAGGGTTGTCGGCTCCAACACCTGTGCCTGTCTCTCCTTTCTGAACGTTTTCAGCAACTCTCCTTTGTTATTCCTGTCCCTAGAGGCACCTGCTCACCTGCATGGCCTGCTGCCTACTGGGCTTTTGGCCAGAGGCATTGAAAGCCCTAATCTGATGGTTTATTGAGGAGAGATGGCATCATGATGAGGGCTTAGGATTCGTCGCTGATGAGTTTTCTTTCGGGCCTCTGAAAAGTGGCATCATTGCCAGACGGAGGTGGGAGGTGGGCTGGGGAGAGTCAGGCCAGGACCACCTGCAGGTTCCACTGTGACTGGAATATTCTGGAGGCTCAGGAGAGCCAGCACACAAGGTGGCAGGTGTCGGAGAGCGACAGTGACTTGGAGATTGAGTCTTGCTCTGACCGGTCTGATGGTCAGCGGAGGGAAGCACCGCCTTAGGTCACCAGACACCTCCAGCCCGCACCCGCTCCACCCGCCCGGATGCTCTTCTCAGACTCTTTCTTTTGTTGTCTGGCTGTGTCAGACGTCTGGGCTCGCAGGGAGGTTCCTGAATGGGCCTTGGAAACAGGTCACTCCCTTCCCGTGCCGCCAGCACTGACCCAGATGTGACCTTCCCCGCAGTGACAGTGTCTGGCTGTCACTCTTTGATGCTGGTGGTAGACGGGCTGGTTGGCCACCCCTCCCCAGCTCTGGCCTTCGAGGACTCTGCCATCTCCACAGCCGCCTGCCGGACGTTCCTTCGCACTGCCGTGCTGGAGAGGGGTATCCACGGGGCCTCTGTCCCAGCGCTTGGCCTTTCTGCTCTCATGGAGTGCCCTGGCTGGGCTGGCAGCTTTGAGGGTCTGGATGAAACAGACTAGTTCCCGCTGAGCCGAGGGGGGCTGTGGCTCTACTGGGCCCCTCTCTGGCCCCAGCCCCTTGGCAGGGCGCTCAGCAGTGGATGTGCCTTCTGTGGGGTCTCTGGGGACTTTCCACGTCTCCCCCTGGCTGGCTGTGGAGCCTCCCTTGGAGTCGTTGCAGAGATCTCAGGGGATCTCAGGGTGCTCACCCTGGCACTGGGTACCAAGGCTGACCTTGAAGGTCAGAAGCCAGTGGTGGACCATGCTGCCCTCATGGCAGGGCCTGGAGCCCTGACCACACGCAGAGGCTTCATTGGAGCTCAGTGTTTAGTCTTCGTGGAATCCAGATGTGAACAAAGTGGAGAAGGGAGGATGCCAGACGCACCTGCCCGCATGGAGACGGTCTCACCCGTGGCTGCCGCCGCATCTTCAGGCACCAAGAGCCCATGCTGGGCAGATTCTGGGGCTTCGGCCTTTGGAGGGCCTCCAGGTGGCTGGTCCTCCGGGCCTCAGGGAGACGATGCCATGTCATTCTGCTGCTAGCTTCCTGGGTGGTGAGGAATACATTTCTACTGCTGTCGTCCATGGACGGCAGGGGCTGCATCAGGTGGGACCTTGGAACCAGGGCCTTCTCCCATCCCCTCCTCCTGGATCCGTCCTATCTGTGGCCCATGCAAAATTCCAAGGGTCTTTTCCTACAGGAAAGAGAGCCAGGGTGCAGGCCCCAAGGAGGTGGGACATGTGCAGGTGACTACTCAGAGCTCTCCTTGACAGCCCAAACTCGGGCAGAGGAACCCGTCCTGGGGGCAGCGTACATCTCTCCATCACAGTCACACCTCTTTTCCTTTTGTTTTTATTTTGAAACAGCCTCGCTGTGTCTCCCAGGCTGGAGTGCAGTGGCACGATCTCAGCTCACTGCAACCTCCGCCTCCCAGGTTCAACAATTTCTCTGCCTCAGCCTCCCAACTAGCTGGGACTATAGGCATGTGCCACCATGCCCGGCCAATTTTTGTATTTTTTGTAGAGACATAGTTTCGCCATATTGGCCAGACTGGTTTTGAACTCCTGACCTCATGATCCTCCCGCCTCAGCCTCCCAAAGTGCTGGGATGACAGGCATGAGACACCACACCCGGCAGTTCACACCTGTTTTTCTAGGTTTTTCAGTCTGTATCTTTTTTGTATGCCAGGGTGGAGACCCGTATTTCTGGTAGCTAATCACTTCTTTTTCTCTTCCAGTAAGTGGGCGCCTCTGATGCAGCTGGAATGGGCCCCAGGTGGGAGGGACTTTGTCCTTACCACCACATGGAGCCAGCACATAGTGGGACTCACAGCTCTTGGTGACATCAATGAATTGTGTCCCGATTAGCTGCTGGCGGTATGCCACCTGCAGCTCTGCTCTACAGCAAGATCTGCCACGATCCTGTGGCTCAGCACGTGGTAGGTCCTCATTGAGGCTGTGATGAGGACTGTGGGGGTGTCTGGTGCCTGGTGCAGGTCCCTTGCTGTCCTCCGTGGTGTCTCTCTGTGCCTCTGGAGGGTTGGTAGAGGGCTGTGGGCCCGGGACTCGGTGTGGCCGATGAGGAAGCCAGCTTGGATAGGGAGGGGAGTCAAGACAAAAGCCTGGTTGTGCCCTCGGAGAAAACCCAAACCTGGGTTTCCCTGAGGCTGGAACTGCCAGCGCCCGGCCTGTCTTGTTCCCATAAAGGGCACTTTGTGTTTGGCTCCTGGCAGGAGGCGGCGGCCAGCCAGCATCTCCTGGAGCCCAGACTCTCTCTGGGAATGAGCACAGCCACCTCCGAGCCACAGCTCGCTGTGACGAAAACCCCTGTGGCCCTGGACTTCTGAGAGCTGACACCAGCCAGACAGTTGTGTTTGGGACAAGCCTGTTTCTCGTGCCGTGGAGCCAGCATGGTCTTGTCGGATCTGGACCAGACACATTCTTTTTTGGAAAACGGAGTGGGGTGGGAGAGCAGGGACACCTGGCCTGGTGGGCTGGTGGATTGGAGGCACTTTTGAGCTGGTCTGTGGTGGGTAGGAAGCCCCATCAGGAGGCAGAGACACTCACTGGCTGCTGCCTCCTGAATGGACAGCCGGTGTGGGCTCAGCACGTGGAGCCAGACGAAGCTTCCTCTGCTCCCACTGCAGGCTGGGCTTTCCCCAGCCGGGGCACTGGGCATCCAAGAAGACCTGTGCTCTGCCATCCGGCCTGAGCCAATGCCCCTGTCCCCCACCTCCGCCAGTACAGGTGGAGAACTGTCCCCGCTCCCTGGGTCTTGCCAGCCCTGCATGCTGGGGATGGTCTGGGCTGTGTAGGATTGAGCTCTTGCCTCTTCTGGGGACTGAGTTTGCAAGGAATGAGGCCCCTGGATGGCTGACCTGGGGCAGGAGAGCTTTAGATCCAGTGGGGAAGGTTCCATAGCAGGTTAGGGACAGAGAGATGGATGCCTGCCCACCTTCTCAGAAAAGTGATGTGGGAGACCCTAGGCCCTGCTTTCATGGGAGTGGTGTTTCTGCAGAGCATGGTGGTGTGGGCAGGTGGCACCGTGGAACAGAGAGTCACTCAGCAGGCACGTACCGAGCACTTACTCTGTAAAAGGCCCCGAGACACAGCGTGAACAAGACCGAGTCGCAGCCCCTGTGCTCTCATGGGGGACAGGCCTTAAGTAGATAACCAAGTGAATGTCAACCTTGTGAAGTTCCGTGGGGAAGCTCAGAGCATGGCATGGGGGCAGAGGACGTTTGCCACTTGGGCAGTATGGCTGAAAAAGGCCTTAGTGACATGGTGACCTCGTAGCAGAGCCCTGAGGGAAGTTGAGAAACGGCCACCTGGGGCCTCAGGTTCTTTGTGCCCAGAACCAGGCAGAGGACGTGGGAAGTGCAGAGATCCTGAGGCAGGAGCTTGGCAGGTGCCAGGAACAGCCGGAAGGCCAGTGGTGCAGGCAGGAGAGCATGGGGGAAGGAGCTGACAGAGTTTCCTGGGTCCTGGCCAGGCGGAATGTGGGCTCCCTGAGGTCAGAGTGACCTGTCCCACTCCACCCCTGCATGTCCCCGAGTCCATCTGTCCCCTGGAGGTTGGCTGGGCCAGCTGCTGCATGGGGAGGTCAGGTGGAATGCTCTCAGGGGGGCTGAGTTTACTCTTCCTGCCTTTTATTGGTTGGGGCGTTGGTGCTCATGAGAAGACTTCTTGAATAACAAAGAACCATCCCGCAGGACCCTTGGAAAGGTCTGCGTTTGTTCCCAGCACCACCCGGTGGGCTGGGCAGGTTGCTTTTCTCATCCTGTCTCCCTGTGCGGTGGAGGTAGAGACACTCGAGGCCAGTCAGACCTGACCCTGTGGAAGCTCTTGAAGGCTCTGAAGGGGCCACAGAAAAGTCAGTGGGTGTCGGAGGAGTCCCCTCACACCGCCCGGGCACAGCAGCTAAAGGCATGACCAGAGGGGACGTGGAGGCGGGAGGTTCACCTCATGACCACCAGGGTCGCTGTCTGCATGTGGCCAAATGTTCTCCCTGGTGGTCGGGCTGGGTGGGCTCCAAGTAGGAGGTGGGGTGAGAGTCTGAGAGCCCCAGGGAGCTGGGGGGACCACAGGCCTTGCGGTGGCTCCTGTGCCACCTTCCAGAAGGAAGCCACTTGGTCAGCTGCCTCCAGAGAAAAACAGCAGCCTGATCATCAGCCGTCTTCCCTCCCACTGGCCGAGCAGACATGGTGAGCCAGCCGCTTCCGAGGGGCTTCCTCATTCCTGCAGTTTAGACTGCGTTGGATTAACTGGAAAGACTTATTGCCTCTGAGTCAAAACACAAAAATCCCCCTGAATGCACCAGGGTGTTTGCTGCCAGGGGAGCAGCTGGTGCCTTTTTTTGGTGGCAGTGGTGGGGGGGACCCTAACCCCTTCTTTCCTGCTTACAGCCCTTTCCAGTCTTCCAGATTGGAGAGGAAACTGGTCCCAAGAACCCCAGCCTCCTTGTACTGGGGGGTCGTGGCTTAGGGGCAGGCGCTCAGGGTGGGCATTGGGATGGTTCCTCATTCTTAGATGCATCTCCTGTCGTTTCCTGAGGAAGAGGCGGGCACCACCCCCTATACCCACGAGCAGCGCTTCCAAGGGTCCCAGGGTGGTCCTCTAAGCCCATAGCCTCCAGAGCGGCCGCTCATAGGAAGATCCACCCCAGTGTGGGCAGAAATTGGTAGCTATTTTTATCTCATCTAGTTTCATTTCTATTTTGGGGATGTGTGTTTTGTAATGTATATAATCTATTGATACAGAAGCATGTGAGTATCACATATGCATGAGTGTGTAAGTCTTCGGCCGGCACACGCTTAAAAGTCGATCGCCAGTCAGAGAATGATAGCTACTGGAGATGGGGTTCTGGTGTGTGAAGGGAAGGGGGTGTCACCGGGGGTCCGGGAAAGGCTGCACCATGGGGAATGTACCTTACAAGGCAGAGCAGGCGGACGGGGAGGGCAGGGTTGGGCACGGGCTGGGCAGACAGCGGCATCTCAGCACTTGTCTGTGTTTGAAGAGCCGCTGGCCACCCCAGTGCACCCGGATCCAGGCACTTGAGTCTTGGGGGAGTTTCGGGGAGAGATTTGACCCCTGTTTCTTCACCATTTCCCAGGGTCTCAACCACGATCAGCACACTTTAAGGGCGAGATGGTAACTATTGAGGCTTGGTAGACCACATGGCGTCTGCCGAAACAACTCAGCTCTGTTTGGAGCATGAAAGCAGCCACAGACAACATGTAAACCTTGAGCCTGGCTGTGTGCCAATAAAGCTTCACTTCCGGAAGTAGACGGCGGGCCACGTTTGGCCTCTGGGTGTGATCTGGCCAACCCTGGTCTAGATTTAAGAGGATGGGCCCTAATGGGGCCTAGGACCAGCCTCAGTTTCTCACCAAAGTGCAGGCCACTGTCTTTGGATTTGTGAATGGAGTGTGCCAATCACACTTAGGCTTTGGGAGGATTTCGGGGGCACGGCGTGGACTTTTCAGAGAGTTTGCTTAGCTGGAGCAGGTGATACACAGCCATTATATCACATGGTAAACATCTCAGCTCTGCTACACACCGTGACACCCCCTCCTTTAGAGCCAGATGAACACGCTGTGTGGAGGATTCCGTACAGGGGCCAAGGGAGGAGGCGGCACCTGGCTCATCAATAGAATCTTGAAGCCGCCGAGCCAAAGACATTCGGAGGTCCCCTAGACTGTCATCTCTCATGGTGTTCGCAAAGATGTGCTCCAGGAAGAATGTCCCTGTTCTTCAAGTTTGGGAACTGCTACAGTTGAACAGAACCCTTGAGTTTCTGCCCTGCAGGACTTCCCAGAGCCTTTAAGATGCTGATGCGCTTTATGACTCTCTAGAAGGGGATAAATGTTTTCCCCCACTCAATGATTTCAAGTGCTTTAAGACTCTGTCAAGGCCACTTTGGGGAAGAGCTGATTTCTTTCAACTCTTTATTTTATAAACAGGGACTCTAAGGCCCAGAGAGGTAAACGTCTCATTCGGGGTAACCCAGAGGCTGATGAGTGAGTTGGGATGAGTGTTGAGCTCCCGCTGACTGCCTCCCTTCTGGCCTGGGAGAGCCAGGGAGTTGACCCCAGGTTGCACGTGCTGGGTTCTAGGTAGTGCTTCTGGGCACACGAAGATGGTTTTGTCCTAAGAATATCCTGCATCCTTTCACCTAAAGCCCACTCTGCATCAGGGCTTCCCGGCACTGCTGTGGCACCGTTGCCATAGGGCAGGGGAATTGTCCACGTGGGGCCTGTGCCGGGCATTGCTGGGTGTTTAGCAACATCCCTGGCCCCCACCCACCAGATACCACCCCAAATTGTGACCACCAAACGTGTCTCCAGACATTGCCAAATGTCCTGGAGTAGAGAAGGGAGGGTGGTAAAATCACTCTGGTTGAAAACCACTGCTCTGCCCAGGCACGGTGGCTCACATCTGTAATCCCAGCATTTTGGGAGGCTGAGGCAGGCAAATCACAAGGTCAGGACATCAAGACCAGCGTGGCCAACATGGTGAAACCCCATCTCTACTAAAAGTACAAAAATTAGCTGGGTGTGGTGGTGTGCGCCTGTTGAGGCAGCTAAATCAGGAGGCGGAGGTTGCAGTGAGCCAAGATGATGCCACTGCACTCCAGCCTGTGATAGAGCGAGACCCCATTTCTTTTTTTTTTTTTTTTTTTTTTTTGAGACGGAGTTTCACTCACGTTACCCAGGCTGGAGTGCAATGTCGCGATCTCGGCTCATCGCAACCTCTGCCTCCCGGGTTCAGGCAATTCTCCTGCCTCAGCCTCCTGAGTAGCTGGGATTACAGGCACGTACCACCATGCCCAACTAATTTTTTGTATTTGTAGTAGAGACGGGGTTTCACCATGTTGACCAGGATGGTCTCGATCTCTTGACCTCGTGATCCACCCGCCTCGGCCTCCCACAGTGCTGGGATTACAGGCTTGAGCCACTGCGCCCGGCCCCGAGACCCCATTTCTAAAAAAGAAAAGAAAAGAAAACCACTGCTCTGCCCTGATAGGGGTGGACCCTGTGCTTGCTGGAATTTGCCAGTCAAGGGCAGAAAGACTTGCCAGAGCTCTGGCAGATGTGTAGGAGCTTGCGTGGGGAGTGGGGTGGCGGGGAAGGCCTCCCAAGGGGGAGACTTGAAGACACCTGAGGGCAGTTGTACGAAGCAGTGCAGATGGGTCAGTCTGCCTGGGGCTCAGGTGCCGCCAGTTGAGGGGTTTGTGGGTGGGGGAGACACAGCTGGAGAGGGAGGAAAGGCAAGATCCTGGATGGGTGGACAGGGGTGGGAGTCTCAGTCCAGGAACTTCATGCTGAGGGCTTGAGGGCAGTGATGGGGACATCAGGGGAGGTGGCACACGGTGGTGGGTAGGTCAGGTGAGAGGGTCCCAGGAAGGGGGCAGGGGAGAGAGCATTTGGGAAGATGGGCGGGGCCGCCCATCAAAAGAGAGTGCTGGACAGCTGACCAACATGGTGAAACCCCATCTCTACAAAAAAAAATGCAAAAATTAGCCATGGTGGCATGCACCTATAGTCCCAGCTACTCAGGAGGCTGAGGCAGGAGAATCCCTTGAACCAGGATGGGGAGGTTGCAGTGAGTGGAGATCGAGCCACTGGGTGACAGAGTGAGACCTCGTCTCAAAAATAACAACAGCAGCAACGACAAAGGAAGTTAGTGCTGGAGTCCAGGAGACCTCCCAGGCCTCCGCCTTGGACAAATGGCGGTGGGCCGTGGAGATGGTGGGCTTGGGTGTGGAGGTAGAAGAGAACATTCTGTGGGTAGTGTGACTTTACAGACACTTCTTCTCAAAACTTTCATACTGTGAGGCTGCTGGAATCTTTTCTGGGACTGATTCCTAGAGCCCAGGGAGAAAACTGCTGTGGATGACAGGACAGCGGGTCCAGAGTGGCTCAGGAGCAGGTGACCACACAATTTTGCAAAGAGGAAAAGGGAACCGTGACCATCCGCATGGGTCTCTTACCTCCAATCCGAGGATACAAGGTGTCTCTTCTCACTGTAGTTTGTTGGAGATTGGTGGCTTAAATACTTGCTAGTGCTTGCTCATCGAGAAGAATCTGAATGACTCCTGATATGTACACATAAAGATGTACCAGGCCAGGCATGGTGGCTCAGCCTGTAATGCCAGCACTTTGGGAGACTGAGGCAGGCAGATCGCTTGAGGTCAGGAGTTGAAGACTAGCCTGGGCAACACACTTAAACCCGTCTCTACTAAAAATACAAAATTAGCCAGGTGTGGTGGCACATGCCCATAATCCCTGCTACTTAGGAGGCTGAGGCAGGAGAGTCATTTGAACCCAGGAGGCGGAGGTTGCAGCCAGCCAAGATCATGCCACTGCACTCCAGCCTGGGCAACAAGAGCAAAACTCCATCTCAAAAGATAATAATAATTACTATTATTATTATAAAGATTTGCCAATCTGTCATCCTACCACCCCAAGGGAACCACAGTAATACCTGCCAGCTGACCCTGTGATGCGGATACACGTATCCCTAACTTCACGACACATTCAGGGGAGTATTTTGGGTTTGCCTATACCCTTCCCTTCCTCCTCTCCTTCCTCTCTCCCTTCCCAAACTGATGTCCTTCTGAACATTTCTTTTAAAAATTGTTACAAAAAGATAAAATTTACCATCTTAACCATTTAAGACATGCAGTTCAGTAACATTGAGTATGTCCCTGGATTGTAGGCTGATTCCGTTGTGAGTTTTTTGCGGAACCACCCGACTGTGTCCAGCAGCTGCGCCATTTCGCATTTCCATCAATGATACACAAAGGTTCCAGTTTCTCCACATCCTTGACAACACTTGTAATTTTCTGGGTCTTTTTTTACTTACTTAAAAAAAGCAACAACATAAACCTTTTATGGAAGGATGATGCACCCAGAATAATTTCACACTCCCTGCCAGCACCGACTCGTACGTCTGCATCTCAGGGATGCCACTGTTTTGTTAGCCTGGGCTCTCCTTTCATGTTCTCTCCTGCTCTTCCTGCTGAATGCTTGTGGAAGTGTCTCTGGGCTCACTGATGTGGTTCCACCTCGTCTTTTTAATTGCTGCGTAACGATGGTTCATGGTGCGATGCACTTGATTTGGAGTGGCAGGAAGTGGCCGTACCTCTATCGTAAACACCATTTATGGATCTCCTTCTGCTACTGGTGCTCTTGTTCTTTTTTTTTTTTTTCGAGATGGAGTTTCACTCGTCGCTCAGTGGCGCGATCTCGGCTCACCGCAACCTCTGCCTCCTGGGTTCAAGCGATTCTCCTGCCTCTGCCTCCTGAGTAGCTGGGATTACAGGCACGCATCACCATGCCCAGCTAATTTTTTGTATTTTTAGTAGAGACAGGATTTCTTCATATTGGCCAGGCTGGTCTCGAACCCCTGACCTCAGGTGAGCTGCCTCAGCCTCCCAAAGTGCTAGGATTACAGGTGTGAGCCACCACACCCGGCCGGCGCTCTTATTCTTACGGGCTCATGCTCCAGGGGTGGAATTGCTGGATCAGTTGCCCATTCATTTCCCCAAAGCTGCGGGATTCAGATCCCACAGCCACGAGGGTACTTGTTCTCCACTTCCTGTAGGCAGAAGGCACCGTCTCTATACTGACTCTGTAGCAACCCGGAGGGTGCAACGTACGTGCGATCTCACTGCTGCTTTTCTTTTATGTCCCTTTGTCTCCTTGGGAGGCTGAGCTGCTTTTCCTGCAAGTTTACTTACTGTTTGCATTTACTTTTTCTCTGTATTGTCTGTTCCAATCCTCTGGCTGTGGTGCAGTAAAAGGTCCAAAAACAAACGTGTCAAACTGTTGACAGCTTGAATGTTAAAAATACATGAAGTTTTTAGGGCCGGGCGCGGTGGCTCAAGCCTGTAATCCCAGCACTTTGGGAGGCCGAGGCGGGTGGATCACGAGGTCAAGAGATCGAGACCATCCTGGTCAACATGGTGAAACC
>NW_016107330.1:519075-549516 GCF_001604975.1 Cebus imitator
TCAGCTGGGCACAGTGGCTCACGCCTGTAATCCCAGCACTTCGGGAGGCTAAGGCAGGCGGATTACGAGGTCAGGAGATTGAGACCATCCTGGCTAACACGGTAAAACCCCATCTCTACTAAAAATACAAAAAATTAGTCGGCTGGTGGTGTGCGCCTGTAGTCCCAGGTACTCGGGAGGCTGAGGCAGGAGAATCACTTGAACCAGGAAGGCGGAGGTTGCAGTGAGCCAAGATCGCACCGCTGCCCTCCAGCCTGGGCGACAGAGCGAGACTCCGTCTCAAAAAAAACAAAGAAAAACACAACATTGGGCGCTAACGTGGGAAGCCATGAAGAGGAGGAATCCAGGGAGATGGGTTTGAACCTGGGTGAACTGGAAGTCAATGACAGAAATTGGCAGCAATGTGGAGGGTGGGAGGAGGCTGTTCAGGCGACAGGGGATGTGTGAGTCGGGGGCAGGGTCACCGCTGGGAAGATGCTATTTGATGGACAGGTCAAGTTCGCAGGCAACAATCCCTGGGGTCACGAGAGCAAAGGAGCCCACGGAGGGAGGCCCTGTACAGGGAGAGACCCCCAAAAACATCTGTTGTGTAAGGAACAGGAAGAACGGCAGAGGAGCTGCGACAGAACCTTAGAGAGTGAGTCACATACTGTCACAAAACTAGGAGCATTTCAGGTCAAGGGCATGGTATTTTCAGACACGGTTGAGAGGCAGAGAGGATGCTTGTTTTTTGGTCCCATTCAATTTATCGATTAGGAGGTCATGATCTTGGAAGAGCAGTTTTCCTGCAGGTGCCAGGCCTGAAGTCAGCTTGAGCTGGCTTTGCAGCCTTAGCACTTGGAGGGTGACGGAGACCACAGGAAGTGTGGCGGACGCAGGAGAGGGCATCGGCTGCGGGTGGTCCTCCGTGGGTGGTCCTGGCACCTTGGTCCCATCCTGGGCTCCGTGGCTGAGGCTTGGTTTCAGTGCTCTCCACCAGCAAGTGCTGACTGAGCTCCTGCCCTCGTAGGCTGCGTCAGGCACCAGCAAACCCCCAGGGTCCAAGAATCGGCCTCCCAGGTACAAACTCCAGGGGAAAATGGCAAGAAACATGGAAACACCTCACCTTCTTCGGTGGGAACCTTGGTCCACCCTATTCAGTGTCTGCTCCCAGAGGGACCAGCACAGCCTGTGTCGCTTCCCGGACAGCAGCCTGTCCCCACTTCTTAGCCATTTAGGGCTTGCACTTAAATGCATTTATCTCCTTTTTCAAGTCCACCTCTACTTCCAGTTCTGTCTTATTGTCAGCTTTTTTTTTTTTTTTTTTTTTTTTTTTTTTTTTTTTTTTTTTTTTTTTTCTTTATTTTTTTGAGGTGGAGTCTTGCTCTGCCGCCCAGGCTGGAATACAGTGGCGCAATCTCGGCTCACTGCAACCTCCACCTCCTGAGTTCAGGTGATTCTTTTGCCTCAGCCTCCCAAATAGCTGGGACTAAAGGTGCACGCCACCACATCCGGCTAGTTTTTGTGTTTTGAGTACAGACGGGGTTTCGCCATGTTGGCCAGGATGGTCTCAGACTGCTGACCGCAGGTGATCTGCCCGCCTCAGCCTCCCAAAATGCTGGGATTACAGGCATGAGCCACCACCCCCAGCCCTCCTTGTCAGCTTCCTGAAGCGCCTATGGTGTGAGCCTGCTGTGCACAGCCTCCTCCAGTGTAGGCTGACCCTCAAAGCAGCCCAGGGAAGAGCACAGTCCTCTTTTTTTTATTCCAATGGTAAGGAAAGAGGTTGGCAAAGAGGCCCGAGGAGGCTACGAGCCAAATAAATCGTGACATTCTCCCTCTGCCCAGCTGGTTTTCCTCTCCAGCGTGGCTCCTGGGGAAACAGCTCAATGTAGAGAGAGGACCTGGCTGCCGGCCAGCTTAGAGGCAGGTGACCTGGCCGGGGGTGCTCAGCTGCATTCCTTCACACCTTTCCCCATTTGTCCCAGTAGTATCAGGACAGAGGGACTCCTTTCATCACCTAATCTTCATGCCTCGGGTTTTTATTTCTTGAATAAAACAAAGCATTTTCAATTGTAGCAAATACATATAACATAAAGTTAACATTTTATTTTATTTTTTAATTTTGTAGACAGAGCCTTGCTCTGTTGCTGAGGCCAGAGTGTGGCGTGTGGTGTCGGCTCATTGCAACCTCCGCCTCCCGGACTCAAGCCATTGCCCTGCCTCAGCCTCCCGAGATGCTGGGATTACAGGTGCCTGCCACCGCACCCATCTAACTTTTATATTTTTGGTAGAGACGGGGTTTCACCACTTTGGCCAGGCTGTCATCTCCAGAACCTTCTTATCTTCCCCACTGGAAACTCTGCCTGTTAGTCACTCCCTCCCCGTTCCTGCTCCCCATGGTCCCTGGCAACCACCATTCAACTTTCTGTCTCTGTGGATCTGATCAGCTTGGATACCTCATGTAAGTGGAATCATGTGAAGTATTTGTCTTTTTGTGACTGGCTGACTTTACTTCACATAACATGTTCAAGGTTCACTCATATAGCGTGTCAAAACGTCCTTCCCTTTGAAGACTGAGTAATACTTCATCGCAGGGACAGGCCTCATTTTGCTTCTCCGTTCATCTGTCCATGGACACAGGTTGCTTCTACCGTTGAGCCATCGTGAACACGCTGCTGTGAACGTGGCTGTACAAAGGTCTGTTCAAGGCCCTGCTTTGCACGTATTTGAGTGTATACCCAGAAGGGGCTTTACTGGGTCACATGAGTGATTCTGTCTTGAGTATTTTGCCATATTGTTTTCTACAGGGCCTGTAAAACGCACCATTTTGTAAAATGGTAGATTTTCATTGGGTAATCTTTAAAGTATCTTTGTGCTTTAAAGGAATGTTGTGGAGCCAGGAGGGGTGGCTCACCCCTCTAACCCCAGCACTTCGTGGGGCTGAGACGGGCAGATTCACCTGGTCAGGAGTTCACGACCAGCCTAACCAACATGATGAAACTCTGTCTCTACTAAAAATACAAATGTTAGCCAGGCATGGTGGTGAGCACCTGTAATCCCAGTTACTCGGGAGGCTGAGACAGGAGAATGACTTGAACCTCAACCTGGAAGGCGGAGGTTGCAGTGAGCCAAAATTGCACCACCGCACTCCAGCCTGCGTAACAGAGCGAGACTCTGTCTTAAAAATAAAAAGAAAAGAGAGAGAGAGTTTTGGGGCCCGGTGCAGTGGCTCATGCGTATAAACTCAGCTCTTTGGGAGGCCAACCCTCCAAGGTGGGAGGGTTGCTTTAGCCCAGGAGTTCAAGACCAGCCTGGGTGAGATCCCATCTCCACAAAAACTAAAAAACTAGCAGGGCATGATGGTGCATGCCTGTAGTCTCAGGTACTTGGGAGGCTGAGACAGGAAGATCACTCGAGCACTTGAGCCCAGGAGGTTGAGGCTGCAGTGAGCCATGATCGTGCCACTGCACTCCAGCCTGGGCGACAGGGCGGGACCCTGTCTGTAAAAAACAAGAAAGAAAGAATGTGTGGTTCCCTGGTCCCTTGGTCGGTAGCTGGAAGATGATCATTGGAGTTAAGACTTTACCCTCCAAATGTCATGTGCGCAGCAATAATGGCCACCCCTAATGCATTAGCACATATCAAGTACAGGGTACTCAGAAGTGCCGCATGCAGAGCGAGAGCTGTGTAAGCATGCGGCACGGTTTGAGGACCTACTGTGTGCTGGGAACTGTAGACTCTTTGTGTGTATTCATTATCTTCTTTGATGCTCTGCAGGGTAGGCGTTTATTTTCTTGTCTCTGCAGGTGAAAAATGAGCAATGCCATCTCATGCTGTTGGTTTGAAGTGTTATTTCTTGGGTTGTTAACTCACTTTGAGTTTTCTGTTTACTTAAAACAAATTGTCTAATTTTTCCTCCTGGTTCTTTACCTACTTCCCCCAAAGCAAAAGAAAGAACGAGGAGTGGGGATCATCTGCCTGTGTGCATTCAAGGGAGAGCCTGGGGCAGGGCAGGGGGCAGGAGGCCACTGCCTGAGTTCACCTGTAGCGCTGGGCTGGTGAGGACGCAACTCCTGGCCAACTCGGGCAGGTCCCTCACTCTGAGACAATAAAAGGGCATCAGTTGCTGTGTTCAGGAACCACTGCCCTCGCTGCGTTTTCATCAGGTGGTGGCACTGCTCTGCTCCCTCCTAGCTCTGCATCTCCATTTATGGTTTTTTCTATAGTCCCCATCCAGATACCGAGGGTGGTGCAGGTGAGTTTGGGGAAAGAGCCTTCCGACCCGCCACCTCCCCTTCTTGTGCCCGCTGGTCCCCACGGAGGGGCTGCTCGGCAGCGCTGGGGCCTGACTCACTTGTCGTGGCATTCAAGGCCCGTGGCATCCGGCCGCAGACCCTGCTTCTCGCTCTCTCTCACATCATTGCCCCAGGTGCTCCTGGCATTCTAAGAAACTCCTCCGTCAGTTCTGCTTGTCCCAGTGGGAAGAGATGATGAGGGGCCTACATGAGAGGGGAAGGGGGGTTTTCTGGTCGTTTCCATCTGGTTATCCTAGAAATGATCCATTTACATTCCCAGCACGTGGAAGTCAGGATCTGAGCCTTCAATCCCTGGCATAAGCTCCAGCTCCACGGCCTCACCCCTCTGCAGCCGAGGCAGAGTAGAGGGCAGGAGTTGGCCCTGACGTCCCTCTAAGAGGACAAGGATGGAGGGGGGCTCAGCAGGGGGAAGGAGAGGGCTCCTCACAATCAGGGGAGGGGTGTGGCCAGGGCAAGCAACTCACACCTGGCCAGCCACCTGCCCATCTAGTCAGTGAACCTGTTCACTTGTTTTAACTTTAAGGCCTCTATGGTTTGGGGACAGGAAGCCCTCTTTGGGGGGATGGGAGAACAGGGCAAGGATTGGGGTGGGGCAGAGGTGCACCCCAACCTCACGCCCCAGCCCTCTGCAGGCTTTTCTCCCCCTCAGCTGTGAGTGCTGCACCTCCAGCCTTGCTGGGCTGGGGTCCCCACTTAGGTGCCTCTCTGGGGGTAGAACCTGCTCAGAGCCTCAGGCCGCCCTCCTGATGGGGACACCCTGGCCACCAGGGCCCTGAGCCAACAGCCATGGAGGCTGCGGAGCCGCCGGTGAGGATGAACCTTCCCCCTCCCGCCTCCGTTCCTCCTCCTCTTGCTCCGCCGCTCTGTCTCTGTCTCTCTCCTGGAAGGGCCCCTGAAGCCAGCGTGGGAAAAACGGACCCAAGAGTGCCTTTAGAGGCAGGGTGGGGTGACTTAAGAGAGGGACCTGGCAGCTCTTCCTGTGTGTAGTGCTGTGGATCTGCTACCAACACTGTCCAAGTCAGCAGCCTGTCTCTCAAAAAAGGCAGGGATGGAGATGTTCCCACCTCCCCAGCTGTGGTTCGGGGAAGAGAGAGCATGGCTTGAATTGGTGCCTGGAAGACACTGAGTCCTCAGATGCGGGAGGAGCCAGCATCTCTCCCTACAGGTCCCTTGTCCCCTCTCTCCTTCCCCACCCCATACCTGGATACATGGAGGTGGGTGAGGTGAGGTGGGTGGGGGTGTGTCACTCTGCTCTTCCCTACCCTGTTTCCTCAAGCTTCTGCTCATGGAGACCTAGGACACAGCCAAGGCCCTGGCTGTGGGCTCCCCAGGACCCCTTGCTGGGGTGCCCCTGCCCAGGGGAGACCCTGTCCCGAGGGAGGAGGTTGGTGACTCTCTGGGGGCTCTGAGTGTACTGTGACAGGAGGCATTTGGAGATCCATCCCCAGGCTATCCTGGCTGTGCCTAAGCCCCCCCACCGACCCAACACCAGGACAGCACTTGCCGGGGGCAGGGGGCACAGCCAGATGCTGCTCTGGCCACTCTCCTGCCAGCGCTGACCTCACCCAGGAGGAAGTGTACTTTCTCCTTTGCTGGTGAGTTTCTGTTCATTTCAGGATGAGTTGCCTGGGAACCAGAGAGTTGGTCATGGCTGGAAAAGGGACTGGGAAGGGAATCGGGTCTCCTTTGCCTTCGAGTCTGGCCCTGCAGGCAGGGCTGGGGTCTTCAGTGCCGCCTTTTGAGGTCTGAGGTGGTGTCACCTCCTCTACTTGACTTCGTGGCTGTGAAACGTGGGTGGCGTGGGCCATGATTCTGCCTTTGGGGGCCTCCCGCCTTGCTCTGCTGTGCTTTCCTGACTGGGACGAGGGGGTCTTCGGGTTTTGGGGGAGGGTGCAGCAGCCGCAGGGCAGGAATGCATATGCCCTGGCCCCGTTCTGGAGGACTCTGGAAAACCCGGCCGATTACCTTGTAATTGTTCCCAGCAGTGAGGAGCGAGCCTGGGCCGGGAGCGGCCTCCAGTGTTTGTTTTGCCTTCTGTGTTCTCCAGGCCAGCGGTAACCAAGGGCCGCTTCCCCTTGGAGACGGCAGAGCTTGCTCGGGCCAGGGCTGACCCAGCCTGGGCAAGGCAGGCCTGGGGACCCGGCAGGGAGGCCGCCCTACAGCAGGGGCTCCGGAGGTGCTGCCCGCACTCCTCTTCTGTCATTCTCCCCCCAGCGGGGAGGACCTGAGGGGCTTCTCTCCTGGGTCTTTTCCCAGGCAGTTGCCTGGAACATTCGAGAACTCCGGATCCTCTGGCAGGTACCCGGGAGACGGTGAGAATGCGCACTGCCCAGCTGCATGTGGGTGGTCTCGGGCAGGTCGTGGACTCAGGGCCGTGACTGACCGCCAGGCCAGATTCTGGCAGGACCCAGGGTCCTGAGGTAATTCCAGGGCAAGTTTGGAACCGAAGGAGAGGTGCTCTGAGACGGCCGGCCGCAATGGAGGCCAACCTGGGAAGGCTCCATGGAGGAGGGGGTCCCGGAAGATCCCGCATAGATGGGATTCCCATCAGATGGGGTTGTTTGAAGTGAAAAGAATGTCGTTATAACGCGTGTGGCTCTTAAGGACTAGCAGGGCTGGTGTGGCTGCTGGTGTCTAAGGGACCCTTGGAGAAGCTGAAAGGGCCTGTCAGGGGCTTGGAGGGTGGAGAGCGGGGAGCCTGTGAGGAAAGGAGGGGCCTCCAGCAGGGTGGCCCTACCCTCTTCCCAGCAGGGACTTCCCAGACCCTGAGGGCTTCTACAAGGGCTGGGCTAGGGGATCAGCAGCCCCGCCCCCCACTCTGGTGGCCCTGGTACAGGATGGGAGGCTGCCTGCTCCTTCCATGATACAGGTCGGCCTCTAGATGTGGTTGATTGAAGTCAGCTGTGTTTTAGGATTGGCTCGGAGAGGGGTGGAAGCCCCTCCGCCTTCTCCTGTGTGTTTTCTCCAGCCCCCACCTCAGGAGGACCCCCACCGACAGCCCTGACCCACCTGGTCACGTGGGTCACCCAGGGGTCTGGGGCCGTTGCCATTTGGGGGCAGTAACCTGAGACTCTGCATTTCCAGCAGGCTCCCGGGTGATGGTCTGTGGGACGCGCTAGGGTTGCCGGGCACAGGGCATGCAGGGTGACGGGTTCCCTCGCCCCTACAGGAGCTGTTCTCCAGAAAGGAGACGGACTCTCCCCGGGAAGGCGGTCACTGCTGTCTGGTTTTCCGTTTGGGTGCCTAGGGAAGAGGTGCTGTCAATCAGCAGAGGAGGGGATCGGGGGCAGGGCAGGGACACTGGTGTATGGGGACTGGCCCGGGCCCCGAGGTCTGACTTTCACACGGATTCCTGCCACCAGCCCAGCTGCCGATACAATTAAACCTCAGTGATTCACTGCAGTGCGTTTTGAGGCAAGGCGCTGTGTCGTGAAAACGTGGGTCCCAGTGGCTTGCTTTGTTGGCAGGTCTTACTGCCTCAGCAGAAAAGAGGCGCTTTTGATATGGGAACGGAAACTTGGGACCGCGTTAGAAATGGTTAGTGTGTTCGTTGGAGAGGACCCTGGTCCTCCTCCAGCTGTGGAAACTCCACGCCTGGCGGGAAGACGTAGGGCTGGGGAGGGGTCCCCTCAGCACCTGGGTCTGTGGTCTGAGCCGCCTGTGCTGTGATGTGGCCGGCCCTCCTTGCTGCTGAGGGGCGTGGGACGCACTAGTCCCCTGCTGGCCTCTCTGCCTGCAAAGGTAACATGCTGCTGTTTTCATTTTATGGAAAGTCCAGCTTGCAGAGGAAATACCTTTCTCAATGCAGCCTGTCCGATGTCCCAGAGCAGCTCTGCCCAGCAAGGCGAACACATGAAATGCGCATTTGTAGTCCTCGTGTGTACCTGGCCACAGCGGGGGGGAGGCAGAGCGGGAAGGGGAGAGGACTGGTCTAGCTCAAAAGCCCAGTCCTGGCTTCAGTTTCCAACACTGGGCTGACTGCTGGGACAAGCAAGTGCCCCGTTCTTGTCTCTTCCTCCGTGGCCCTCATTGCTGTCCTGGACTAGCCCATTCGATGGATATTGGGCCAATTTCCCTTTTTTCCACTTCCCCTTTTTCCCCTCTTGTTCTCAAAATGTGATAAGTGGAATAGGCAAAACCCAGATCCAAGTTGCTTTCCTGAGAAACTTCCCAAAGTGGTTAGGTCCTGGCCCCCTGGGCTCAGAAGAGAGAAGCAGGGTGCACACACCCCTCCCCACCTGGACGCTGCAGACCCATGCCCCAGCTGCCAGCCTGTCCCAAGGGCATGGTTACTGGGGGAGGGACTGGGAGATGGTTTGGAGATGCAGGCAGAACCCCTGCCAGCAGCTGCTTCCCCTGAAGCTTGCACTCATTGTTCAGATGATTGGGTGTGACCAGCCTCCCCCTACTAGACTGTGAGCTCCCTGAGGGCAGCAAGTTCTGGCTGTTCTGTGTATCCAGTAGGTGCTTAGTACTTTTGGAATGAATTCCAGCCCTGAGGCACATTATTTGGACTTGGGTGTTTTCCCACTGTTCACCAGCCGAACACTGCCGGACCATCTCTTGGGTCGGGTCACTTTTTCCTGTGACGTCTTGTCCATGTGGCTCATTCTTTCCAGTTTTCCCTTGGGGAAGATGTTTTCTAGCAAGCGGAATGCCTGTTCTCCCTCAACACTGACCACCTGGCCTATGTTTGTGAACCGGCCGTCTTGTTGAGGCACCCAGGGACTGAGAAACAAAGCAAGGTCTTGAGAAGCTCGTTCGAACCCATCTTAGGGACCTAGAAGATCCTCGTGGGATGAGTGAGCCAGCGACTCATAGCGCAGGCCTCACACGTCGTGTTGGCCCACTTCTACGTTCCACGTGAGCGCACCTGGCCAGGAGAAGATCCATGGGCAATGGCAGCACCCGACATGAGACGCCTGGGCTGTGCCAGGTCTGTGAGTGATGATCCCTCTACATGAAGAGGCAGAAATGCAAGCCATGCGAAGAGGTTTGCATGTGCGACAGGTCCAGAGACCCCGTGCGTCAGCCGGGGGCACCCCTAGCTGTGGGCAGAAGCTCCATGGTGCAGCTCACAGTGGCAGTCAGGCCCCAGTGTCATCCGTGGAAGAGCAGGGAGGATCCAGTGGCTGGGTGATGGCCTGATAGCAGAAGGTAGGGCCTTGGTCAGTTTGGAGCTGCCTCAGGGTGTCGACGTGCTCAGTGGGAGAGTAGGCACCTAGGAATCCAAACGTCCCTCTCCTGCCTCATCCTGCCTCGTTCCCAGGGTAGGGATCGCCCTGACATGGGTTCTTCCATGTCCTCATCCCCCACCAGCCCGCAGGGTCACCCCCTCCCCAGACCACAGTTTGGGTCCAGGCGTGGAGATGCAGGCACACATCCTGGACTCCTTGGGAGAAACTCAATCCACAGGTGCTGTGTCGGGGCGGCAAGCACTGCCAAACCACAGCCCTGCGCTTTTTCCTTTGGAGAACAGAAAGGGGAGGCGGCAGAGGCCTGGATTGCAACAATTCTGCTCTCGAAGGCTCTTTACTCCCCACATCTGAGCGTCGTTAACTGTGTCCTTTTGTGTAACCCTGGCTAACAAGCCTGGTCCAGCCAGCCAGGCCTCTGTAAGCTCTGTGTTTCTCTCTGCCCTGCCCTCTCCTCCACACCCACCTCCTGTCCGTGTGGATCTTGGCATGGTGGACGTTTTTCATCCATTTATGGGTTTTTTATAATTGAGGTGAAATTCACATAACATTCACCTTTTTAAGAGTACACTTCTATGGCATTTAGTCCATTCACAATATGGTGTGGTATGCTACCACCTCTGTCTTGTTCCAAACATTTTCATCACCCCTGACAGAGACCTCTGTCACTTCCCGTCCCCCTGCTTCCCATCCCCAGGCAAGCACCCGTCGGCTTTCTGTTTCTATGGATTTGTTGACCCTGGTCATTTCATCAAAAGGGAATCATACAATACGTGACCTTTTATACCTGGCTTCCTTCACTTGATGTAAGTGGTTCATTCACATAGTAGCAGGCACTGGTGCTTTATTCCTTTTTTTTTTTTTTTTAGATGGAGTCTTGTTCTGTTGCCAGGCCGAGTGCAGGGGCACAATCTTGGCTCACTGCAACCTCCACCTCCCAGGTTCAAGCGATTCTCCTGCCTCAGCCTCCCAAATAGCCAGGACTACAGGCACCTGCCACCACGCCTGGCTAATTTTTTTGTGTTTTTAGTAGAGACAGGGTTTCACCATGTTGGCCAGGATGGTCTCCATCTCCTGACCTTGTGATCCACCCACCTCAGCCTCCCGAAGTGCTGGGATTACAGGCTTCAGCCACCTCACCTGGTCATTTTATTCCTTTTTACGGCTGAATAATATTCCACTGAATGTGTATACCACAATTTCTTTACCACGCATCCATCAATGGACATTTGGGCTCACCCCTTTATGTTTTTGCAACAATAACAAAATGACAGTAAAGAAATTGAAAAGGGAGGGAATTCATAAGCTCACTGCTCTAAACACAGCAACCTTTTCATTCCTCTGGGCTCCTTTCTGCCTCTGTCCTGAGTGGGTCGATACAGTTTCGTCTAGGTTTTAGTCTCAAGGTAATGCAGTTGTGCCTTTTTTTTACTTGGCATAGCAAACCCTTTCCCTTGCCCTCTTGTACAGAGATCCTTCCCATTCGCAGTTTTGTTTTGTTTTGTTTTTGCTTTTTTGAGATGGAGTCTCACCCCGTTGCCCAGGCTGGAGTGCAGTGGCGCAATCTTGGCTCACTGCAGCCTAACTGGGCTCAAGCAATTCTCCCACCTCAGCCTCCCAAGTAGCTGAGACTATAGGCATATACTACTACACCAGCTAATTTTTGTATTTTTTGTAGAGATGAGGTTTCCCTGTGTTATCCAGGCTGGTCTTGAACTCCTGGGCTCAAGAGATCTGCCCACCTCAGCCTCCCAAAGTGCTGGGATTACAGGTATGAGCCACTGCACCCAGCCCCCATTAGCATTTTTGATGGGTAATACTCCACTCATGTGCTAGCTGGGGAGGTCACTTCCACACTCTTTGCCTTATCGTATAAGTGATGCACTGGTACCATGCCATTCTGCCCCCCAGGCCCTTCTGCTTGCCTGGGAAGTTTAGGGTGAATTTATTCACTGCCTTTGAACTTGCTGGGGCCCTCCCCTCTTGAGTGTTGGTCCGTGTGTTCCAGATTGATGGAATTGGGGGAGGGAGGCCACTGGCGGAGGAGGAAGTGCCCGAAGGTTGATGTGGCCCGAAAGTATGTTGAAGTCCTTTTTTCTTTCACCTGCCTGGGACGCCTCAGGATTTACCCCTCCCTCAGCATCCTGTTGAGTTCCATGAAATCCCACACGGGGAATGGTGATGAGGTTGCACAAGCAGGTGCACAGCCCAATTCCTTTCAGAATCCTCTCAAGTTCATTGGCCAAGATCCAGTGGAGGTCCCGCTGAGACACCTCCAGTCTAGCTATCTCCACAGACACTCTCCCCGACCCGTGGCTCACCTCAGTTGCAAAAATCAGGAACCTGGAGGTAGGTTACTTGGACACTTGATTTTCATCTTTTAAAAGTGGATAGTGGAGCGGATAGTCCTGAGGTCCAAGACTTTTGTGTTTTTTTTGTTTTTTTTTGTTTTTTTTTGAGATGGAGTCTCACTCTGTCGCCCAGGCTGAAGTGCAGTGGTGTGATCTCAGCTCACTACAATCTCTGCTTCCCGGGTTCAGGCGATTCTCCTGGCCCAGCCTCCTGAGTAGCTGGGATTATAGGCACAGACCCCCACGCCTGGCTAATTTTTGTATTTTTGGTAGAGGCGGGGTTTCACCATGTTGGTCAAGCTGGTCTTAACCTCCTCACCTCGTGACCTGCCTGCCTCGGCCTCCTGAAGAGCTGGGATTACGAGTGTGAGCCACCACACCCGGTCAAGGTCCAAGATTTTGAGAGTGGTGGGAGGAGAGGTGGCTGTGAACTAAATTTTAAAGAGCTGGTCTGAGGCCATCCTGTTATGGAGAAATAATTGCCTCCTCACACATGCCATGATTAGTCAATCAACCTAGATGTCCATCTGGGGGGAATGGAACCAAAATTATAATAGCACACAGTGGGATATTACGCAGCCACTGACATCAAATTGATGGAGGAGCTAATATGATGGAAAAAGCAAACTGTGGATTAGTATCTGTGGTGTGATCTTTTGCTGTAAAGAGACTATTCTCATAGGCACCAGAATGTTCTCGAAGGACACACACACGTCTGTGCTTCCTGGGCAGTGGAAGAGAGGAAACACTTTACATTTTTGTATTTTCTTATGAGAATGTCTAACATTTGAAACATATCGAGATAGAACATGAGTTTTAAAAACTTCCCGATGGTTTTCATTTAATAGGGATCTGAGATTCTAAACTGTCCAGCCATGATTCCTTGAAGCTAGTGGTTCTCAATCTCTAGCCTCATCCTAGTGCCCTGGAGGGCTCGTTAGAATGCAGGCTGCCCGGCTGAGTTTCTAATTCCGAAAGTCTAACGGGGTCGAGAATTGGCATCTCTGAGTTTCCAGGTGATACTGATGTTGCTGGTTGGGACACGACTTTGAGAACTACTCCTGTAAAACAGGGCCTTTCCCCACGAGCAGTGGCTCATGCCTGTAATCCCAGCACTTTAGGAGGCCAAGGTGGGTAGATCACCTGAGGTCGGGAGTTCGAGACCAGCCTGACCAACATGGAGGAATCCCATCGCTACTAAAAATACAACATTAGCTGGACATAGTGGTGCACACCTGCAATCCCAACTACTCGAGAGGCTGAGGCAGGAGAATCACTTGAACCCATGAGGCAGAAGTTGCGATGAGCCAAGATCATGCCATTGCACTCCAGCCTGGACAACAAAAGTGAAACTCCATCTCAAAAAAAACAAAAACAAAAATAGTTACATTGTAAATCTTATCACAATCATGTTGCTTTTTAAAAACTAAAAAAAAAAATAGGGCCTTTCTTTTGCCTTTCCCCACCACTATTATAGACGGAGGCCTGTGGGTTTCATGATGGGGTCGAGCAATTTGGGTCACCCACACAAGCCATAGGACTGGCATCTGCCATGGCATTCCCCAGCTGAGCGCTCTCCTGCACTTGGCATTCAAGATTCCAAGCTCTCAGGTGTCTCCTGATAGCCGCAGGTGCGGAGAGGTGACAGGAGGAAGGCAGGGAGCCGCAGGTATTATTAAGCTCCTACTTTGTGCCTGGAGCTTTGGTTGGGCGATTCTACGCTGAAATCATGAACGCCACCCTTCCCCCTTCTGATTCCTCCAGGTGGTTTGAGGGCAGCCACCTGGGCCTCGGGGAGGATGAGTGGATGCCCGGCCCCCTGACTCACAGAGGCTGGGTGGTAACCCCTGAAGCCTCTCTGGGTTGATGCTTCCTAAGTCCTCAGATTTTCTCCCTGGCCCTCCCTGGTCACCCTCCTGCTCACTGTCCCTGGAGGGACATGAGGGTGACCCAAGGGCCACTCCCAGAAGTGACGTTTGCCAGCTGGAGAGAGGTCAGAGTGTCACCAGCTCCCATTTGGGCCTCGGCACTCTGAAAGCCTGGGTTTGGATGGATACCCTGTGTCCAGGAGGCTGCCTTGTTCAAGGGAAGCGGCAGACTCCAGACGCTCCAGCCTCCCCTCTCAAGCCAGGCAGCCCTGAGCTCTGGAGTTTCACGGGAGGCTGGGCTGGAGTGAACCCTTCGAGAGAACCTGCCTCTCAGCAGAGCCTCCTCCTGGGAGTGACCTCCCTGGACCCCCGACCCACCCTACCTCAAACCCCCATCTCCTGCCTTCGAGGGGAGCTGCTGGGGGTCGTCGGAGGGCGAGAAGCACTAGGTTCTCTGAGCCTGTCCCTGTGGATGCCCTGTTGGTGGCTCTTCTGGAGATGGCCATGGGGCTGCTCTCAGGCCTGCCTTCCTGCTTCTACTCTTTGGGGCACCCCCTCTCCTGTGTGAACAAATGGGCCCAGTGTGTGACCCTCCCCCGCCAGACTGGATGGTGTCGGGGTTCCATAGTGTACGTCTTATCCCCGTTGCCGCGGAAGGGCTCGTCTGCTGCTGTCTGGGTCACCTTTCGGGAAGGTTGCTGTGTGTCACTGGGGTCCCTCAAGAACTGGCTTCTCTTCTGCACTAGGCACAGTCCATTGTCCTCACCGCCCTGACTAGGCTACAGCTGCAGTGTCTTGTAATTTTCAGTCTCTGTATGAATATCATGCTGGTTTCCCAATTTATTGTAATTTTCAGTCTCTGTATGAATATCATGCTGGTTTCTCAGGGCCGTGGCTCCACTGATTTGAGCCCTTTCTGAAAGTGCTGTGAGTCATCTGGGCCTTTCCATAGGTGTTTACAGCAGGTGCATTTTGGGTCTTTTGAGGTCAGGGGCTAGAGCTCTGGACCGTGTGGGATTTTCTCTCCAAAATCCCTTGTCAGAACTTTCCAGAAGGATCCCGTTCTTTCGGTTGATTCTAGGGGCACAGGCTTACTTTTATATCCCTGCTTAAGGGGTCCCTTCTCAAGTTGGCTGTTGGCAGGGTGGGAGGTGGAGGGTGGTGACCGCATGTCACAAGTCCCACTGGTGGTGGCCCCTTTGCCAGGGGCTCCACAGCCCGGCTGGCACAGAGCATGCCCTGAGCCCTTCCACCACCAAGAGCATCCCCACCACTCGTGTTCAGCTTGCCAGAGAGAGCTCGAACCCCAATTAGCAGGCAGTGACAGTTGAGCCAGGCTACAGAGGTTGCATTCTGATAAAATAGCAGATCGTTCTGGGCGTGTTTCTCTTGCAAAATCCTGGGCTGCGCCACCACTGATGTGTGAGATGGGGCGGCAGAGGGAGGGAACTTATGTGATCTTCAGGTGAAAGGAGGCTTTATAAATAGGTCACCTTGTTCCACATCCTGAATTTCATTCTTTCCCCATCTTGGGGCAAAACAATGGTCTTACTGTTCTGGGGTCAGTCGAGCGTGCTGCGGGGGAACTGGGCGTAGGAGGTGGGTGAGTGTCTGCCACTCCCTGGTGACTGACCCACCTCTGTGCATCCCTTACCTGCCCTTTCTGTCCGCTTGTCCCCAGTCACCTTGGCTACATCCCCAAAAAGGGTGTGACCGCTCTTTCAGCGGACCTCTTCCTAAACACCACCACAAGCAGGTAATTTTTAGTGGAAGTGAGGCTCCAGGGCAATTGATCTGACAGCGCTTTTGGGGAAGGTGGGGGCTGCAGGGTTGTGGCTTTCACTGAAACGCCATCACAGGGTTGCAGGCAGGTGCTGTGCGGTCTGCCCTGTCTCAGCATCCCCCAGGATGGGCTCTGAGATCCTCATTCCTTCTCAACTCCCCCTCTTCCCTGCAGTTGGCCTGTCGGTGGCTGTTTTGTTTCTGATGGGGCCACCTCACCTGGCCTTTGCCACATGCAGAGCTGCTGTGCAGCTGCCACCTGGCTGGGGATGGGGACGGACCAGCTGTTCTCTTGTGTTCTGGGTCAGTAGAGAGAGACAGCTGCCCCATTTTTACTGGGCTAATTAAAATCTGTAATTTTGAGACAGTGCAATTCGAAGTCTTGGGATAGATCACTGTTGAAATAATATCCCTCTTTGGGATGGCCCCAAAGCTTCCCCAGGATTCTCATCCTTTATTGGAATACCCTTCTGGTAGGCTGGGCGTGGTGGCTCACGCCTGTAATCTGAGCACTTTGGGTGGCCAAGAGAGGAGAATTGCTTGAGCCCAGTAGTTGGAGACCAACCTGGGCAACATAGTGAGACCCTGTCTCTTTAAAAGAAAAAAAAAACATTTTAAATGCCCTTCTGCCAGTTACAGATCCTTAACACGTCCCTTCATGGGTAAAGCATCCAGGACAATAGCGCTTACACATTACGCTGGGCTTGCTTTATAAAAGCAACACAGGTGCGGCACCTGTAGGAATCGCTTTGGGGATAGCCTGTTCTTGCAGACATAGTGTGTGAAATCATTGTTTCTCAGCCTTTGACTCTTTCGTGTGCTTAAAAATCATTTTAGTTTCAAAAGTAATACGTGCATTTTAAAAAATTCAATTCATAAAGCATTTTAAGTGAGCAGTGTCTTTCTTCCCGGGTGAACCGTTGTGAAAGGTTTGATGTTTATCCCTCTAGCCCTTTCTCTGTTTGTAGTACCTACAAACAGATAAATGTACGCAGAGAGGAGCTTTTTAAATTCTGTTCTTTCAGAAATGGCATCATGATCTGCATATCTTCCAGCGATTTGCTTTAAAAAATGTAACAGCATCACGGTCCGTTTTCTGTGGTGTTGGCACTTTGGAGAGGCTGCCTCCTTCTCTCCAGGGCTGCATGGAGTTCCGTGGTCTGGACAAGGTGGAACTCATGCCACCTCCGGCATCCTCATCCACATGGCCCTGTGCAGGCCTATAGGGTTTCCTAACAAGAGCCTGGAAGGGCTATTGCTAGGGCATTGCACACGTGGACAGGGATTGCCTTTTTGCACCTGCACACCTAGAAGGCTGGCCCAGTTTGGGGTCTGTCCCCCTTCAGCACACACCCACAGTCATGTAGGAGTAGCCTTTCCCCACATCCTTTGCAGTTCCCGCAAAGTTTTTTTTTTTTTTTTTTTTTTTTTTTTTTTTTTTTGAGACAGAATCTCACTCTGTCACCCAGGCTGGAGTGCAGTGGCACAATCTCGGCTCACTGCAACCTCCGCCTCCTGGGTTCAAGCCATTCTCCTGCCTCAGCCTCCCGAGTAGTTGGGATTACAGGCACATGCCACCATGCCCAGCTAATTTTTGTATTTTTAGTAGAAATGGGGTTTCACACCATGTTGGCCAGGCTGGTCTCAAACTGCTGACCTCAGGTGATCTACCCACCTCGGCCTCGCAAAGTTCTGGGATTACAGGCGTGAGCCACCGCAAGGCAGCTTTAAACGCTGTGCAGCCCACAGCGCTGTCTTGCTCCTGTCTCAGCGGTAGTGCTGTGCCTGGCATCACAGTCCTCTGAGCCTTGCGTAATGAAAGCAAACCGTGTCTGCATCCAGAAGGTACTCTCCGACCACGGGGCCTGCCTTCCCTCTCCTGCCCCTCCCGGCTCCCTCAGCCTACAGAGAATGGGTGCCGTAGATCATCAAAGGCTGAAGACAGGTGCCCTTCACCTGTCCCAGGTCTAGGACTTCCAAACAATGAGCTTCAGGGATGCTTTCAACTCCTCTCCACCCCAGGGGATCAGCATCCATTTCCCTCTGTATCTGCAGACCTGGCTGCCCCTACCTGGAGGAGCCCACAAAACTGGAGGATTTGTGAGGTTCTTTTCTTCCGTCCTTCTGAGATCTGTGGCCCCCAGCAAATCCTCTCCAAAGCTGGCCTCTTCCCTGGACCCACGCCACCTTAAATGACTGTTCGAGGCTGGCCAAGGGAGGAGGGGGCTTTCAGAAGCTCATCAGCTTAGAGCCCAGGCTGCCACCGGGAAATACAGCAGGGACATGCGGCTCTGGTGGGTGTCTGGAACCTCAGCCCACCCCTGTCCCATGGCTGCTCTGGAGACACTGGGTTGAGGGGTTTTGCCCTCAGAGGGTGTAAGGGACATCCCCTTTCACCCACCCAAGGATTTTGTCTGTGAGTGAGTGAGTGTGTGTGTGTGTGTGTATGGTGTGGCAGTGTTGGGGGGGTGGATTCCTTCTGCTGAGGGAAAAAGTTGAGTGAAGTTAAACCCCAGCGCTTCTCGCCATCTGGTGTCCATGCAGGCAGCCCTCCCCCTCCTCCAGAGCTTCGAATGGCCTTCACTCTGTTGTAGGAAAGGCAGAATCTCCTCCAGGGTATGTGTCCCCCTGCAAGGGAAGCCAAGGTGACTCCAGGGGCCGTGGCTGCTGTCTGTCTCTGAGGGTCCAGGTGCTGGTTCCTGCCTCCATCGCATCTTGCGCTCCTCTCTGCTTCCCCCAGCCCAGCCCTCCCTCCCGGGCATGATACAGGTGCTCCCGCCACAGCCTTGACTTTGATATTGGTGATGTGTCCTCTCCCTTTATCCCCCACCTGCTCGTAGCACAGTGGGGCCAGCGCTGTGCCAGGCCAGGACTGGGGATAGGTGAGTGTGGGGTCAGGAGACTGTCCCAACTGAGCTCATCCAGGGAGGCTGAGGGACGTGGAACACGAGAGGCAGGTGCAGCCTGAGAGGCTGAGGCCAGCGCTGTCAATGCTCTCAGATTTGACAGCGGATCTCTGACAAAAGACATGCAGGCGTGTGGGTGGGTGGGCGGCTTGCCTGCCTTCCTCAGGAGGAAGTTCTCCACGGGACACGTCCCGAGCGAGTGTCAGGGAACTCACCCACACACGATCCGCCACCAGCGTCAGCACTTCCACCCAGATAAGTTGTCTTCTGTGACTCACGGCCTCTGGGACAGTTGCGAGGAAGGTCCTTTCATGAGCTCCCAGCCCACCCTTCTATCGCTGTTTTTCTGTCTTGACCCTTGTGATCTTACCTTTAATTTGATTTTACTTATGGGAAAATGTTGCTAGGCGTTCCCAACCCAGAATGACTGGTGAGCTCACCAAGGAGGGTCCTGCAGTCAGACCTCCTGTACACACACACATGCATACACACACGCATACACAAACGCAGACATGCTCCACCCATAGACATGCATGCAGACACGACACGTGACATACATGCACACACATGCATGCATGCACAGCACACAGACACACAAGCAGACACACCATACACATCCAGACACACCACACGAACAGATACATACATGCAAACACATACACACACATTCTTTCTCCTGGTTGAAATACCTCATGGCATTCGTACCTGTGACAAGGTAACAGCCTGGTCTTCAGGAAGCACCAGGCCCTGGGACTGTGTGTGTGAGACAGCTGCATGGCAGCCTGAGGACTGCGGAAGTGAGAACTCATCATTCACAAGGAGTAGAGTGTGGTGGGGCAGAAGAGGCACTGGCCAGGAACATGTTTGTTGTGGGGCTTGGCTGAGTCAGCCGTGGGGAGGAGGAGGCAGGTGCAGTCCCAGTGACACGCTAGGTAATGCGACAATGGGCTTTGGGGGTGAAAACTTCCACTAAGGGAACGGAGAGCAGGCGCTGCCAGCCACAACACTGCCTGGACTATCACGCCTCTGTCCTGCTCATTAGTCTCGGCTGCTGCTGTTGCTCTTAATGTGCAGGCACACAAGTGTGTATGGGTGTGTGAGCGTGTGTATAGGTGTGTGGGTGTGTGCATGTGTGGGGTATGTATGGGTGTGTACATGTGTATGGCTGTGAGTGTGTGTATGGGTGTGTGCACATGTGTGGGGGTATGCAAGTGTGTGTATGGGGTTGTGCACGTGTATGGGTGTGTACGTGTGTATGGGTGTGTGTGGGTGTGAGCAAGTGTGTTTGGGTGTGCATGCATGTGTGAGTATAGGTGTGTGCATTTGTGTGGGTGTATGCACGTGTTTATGGGTGTGCACATGTGTGGGGTGTGTGTGTGGGGGGGGTGTGCGTGCATGGGTTTGTGTGCGTGCATGGGTGTGTGCACATGTGTGTGGGTGTGTGCCTGCAGGCACCCATGCACAGTGTGTGGTGGGTGGTGGTGGCAGCAGCAGGGCCACAGCTGTCCTCTGCTCTCCCGTTCCAGCCCTGCAGGGTAGCACAAGTCTGCCCTTTGCATCTTTGCTCCTGCTGGGTGGGGATGAAGGCTGAGTCCTCCCACCTTCTGGAAAGTCACCAGTTGCTCAGCAATCCCAGGCCCTAATGCTTCTGTGGCAGTGCAGGACCCCACAAAGCCTAGGTACCTGCATTTGCTTCTCAGACCAGCAGTAAATGGGGTGGACCCAGAGCAGGGGGCCTGTACTGTTCTCTCAGCTTCTGCCTGAAGTGTGGCACCCAATGCTGGACACCCTCCTGGCCCAGGGATGTCCGTCATGGTCCAGTGCTCACAGGAGCCATCCCAGCACATGTGGATGTTTGTTACTTGGCACCTGTGGGTGTACACACCCCCCATCCTGAGTGCCATATCCAGGAATTTCGGTGATGGTAGTAGCAGTTTTGCTAATACCATTTGAACAGAGGGCATTCCTGTTTGAATACCGTGTGGCCCAGGACCCATAGTTTGTCTGTTTTTGTAAATAAAGTTTTATTGAAACATACCTATGCCTATTCATTTGCATATTACCTGGAGAGCCTTAAACAGTTACTATCCGACCGCTTATGGAGGGAGTTTGCCGACCCCTGGTTTAGAAGGAGCCTTAAACTTGATCTGCTCTAGCCCAGCCTTCCGAGCCTTTGGGTCTTGGCCCAAAGGCAGCGTCCATCTAGAGGGCCCGATGTGGCCAGGAAGACGGGAGAGCAGTGATCTTTGTTCAATGAATGGAGCACAGGCTGGGAAATAAACAAAAGTGGAAATGGCAGTGGTGCCACCCCCCCAGAACAGTGTCTCCACTGAGTTTTAGGTAAGTGTATGACAGATGAGTGAGCAGAAGCTTGGAGAAGCTCAGGCTGGATCTTCGTGGCCGGAGCTCTGTCTCTGTGTGTGTGAGCTCGGAAGCCCCAGGGAACAGGGCTGGGGAAGCGCCCATCAGGCTGCAGTCCCAGGGGAAGCAGCTTGTCCAGCTCCTGGGGACCCTCAGGAAGGGTGGATCTGTGCAGCCGCATTTTAAAATAGAAGGCATGCAGATGGATGGCTTCAGTGTTCTTGCACCGCGAGGAGGTGGCTAGGTGTGAACAACAGGAAGTTGGGAAGGCAGTGTCATCTTTAACCATAGCCTGGACACAGGGCGGGTGACAGATGAGTCATGAGCAGCCCTAGGGTCACCACAGTGATTGACCACCTGGGAGGTGACTCAGATGGCAGAAGTGGCCAGGTGGGTGGCCCACATTCCCTGGCTAGGCCCTTGGGTGCCTTTGTGAGGGAGTCACCCCACAGTCCTGGAGGCTCCTTTACCTGCTCGCCCTGCCCAGGGAAAACGCCCCACACTCTGTCCCCAGCCTCCCTCCTCCCAGGCCCTCCCTCCCACCAACTCCCACGTCTCACAGCGTTGTGGTCCAAGGCCTGGGCTGGGGTACAGGGGAAGGTGGGTGGAGGCGGAGGGGTAGTGGTTAGGGTTAGGGATAGGGTTAGGGTTACGGATAGAGTTAGGAATAGGGTTAGGGTTAGGGATAGGGATAGAGTTAGGGATAGGGTTAGAGTTAGGGATAGGGTTAGGGTTAGGGATAGGGTTAGGGATAGGGTTAGGGTTAGGGATAGAGTTAGGGATAGGGATAGAGTTAGGGATAGGGTTAGGGTTAGGGTTAGGGATAGAGTTAGGGTTAGGGATAGAGTTAGGGTTAGGGATAGAGTTAGGGATAGAGTTAGGGATAGGGTTAGGGTAGGGTTAGGGAGCTCAGCCCAGCGTCAGTGTTGAGTGCTTGCTGGGCCACCTGAGGTTCTGGCATCTCAGAACTGGGAGAGCTTGTGGAGCCAACCTGGGCAGACAGACATGGATGTCCCACATTGGGGTGAAGCCATCCTTTCTGGTGACTCTCTCTGGGATGAGGCTGGGAGCTCCCTTCTGCCATCCAGTTAATGCCTGCTGCAGCCCCACAGGGCTGTGTCTTAAGTGGAGACGAGGCAGGACGGCCTGGTCTAACTCGGGCTGGTGGAGCCTTAGCCAGCCTGTCCTTTATAAATAAAGTTTTCTGGAACTCAGCCACACGCGTTTATTTATGTCCCGTCTGTGGCTGCTTTTGTGTGACAACAGCAGAGACTGTCTGGCCCTCAAAGCCAGACATTTACTATCTCGCCCATTGCAAAAAAAGCCTGCTGATCTCCCGTCTCGCAGAGACAGGCGTTCTGTGTGTTCAGGCCTGGGTTTGTTAGCCTGAGAGCTCCCTCCCTCTCCCTCCCTTCCCTCCCTGTCTCACCCCGCATCACCCTTTCTCCTGCTCTGAGGTGTCCCCCTTGCCCTGCCCCACTCAACCTCCCTGGTACGGTCCCTCCTAGCATTTTCTTTTTCTTTTTCTTTTTCTTTTTTTTCACCTGCTCAGGGCTTGGTTTTGACCTCCTAGCATTTTCAATTACCCTGCTAGGGGACCCCTCCCCGCCTCCTTTCCCTCCCACTCATCCCTCCCTCCCCCAGCCTCCTCTTCACTCTTCCCACCTGCTCCCACGGGTGGAGAGAGGGCAGATCTTCCATGACAGATGAGATTCTGGGAGAAAGGTTCGTCCAGCCGCAGCAGTTGAGCAGCAGAGGGGCTGTAGGGGAGCTACGCTGCCGGAAGCGTGCCGTGACCTCTCAGAATGTCACTCCCACCCTGTCCTCTCAGGGTGCTGAACTCTGTGCCCACAGGACCCTGCAGAATTGAGAATACGGAGAGGTCCCTGGGCACCAAGCTGGAGGGGGTGTCCAGACAGAGATGGGGGCGTACTCTGCACCCCCACTCCATGCAGCTCTGCCTCCATGCAGCAGAGCTGCCTCGGGCCGGCCTTCCTACAGCTCAGAAAATGCTCCAGTGGAGGTTGGGGAAGAGGGGAATTCAGGGAAGGCCACACCCCAGCCACACCAGACCAGCTCTCTCCTGCAGTTTGAGGCACAGGCCCCAAAGCCACAGGGTGCCCTCTGCAGCCACATAGAGGGAGTCCTAGAGATTTCAGTGGCTCCCAGGAGAGGAAGTGGGAATGAAAGCTTGAAAATGGGATTTTCCTGGGAGATCGTGGATGTGAAGTCACAGTATTCACAGAACCTTCTGGAACCAGGGTGGTCCTCCAGGCTGCAGAGGGGCACCTCAGCTCTGCAATGGCTTCGTACACACTGGACACAAGGAGACCTGCCCTGTCTCTGAAGAGATGACCATGTCTCTGAGATCAGAACCCTCTGTCTATGGCCGGGTGCAGTGGCTCATGCCTGTAATCCCAGCACTTTGGGAGGCCAAGGTGGAAGGATCCTCTGAGGTCAGGAGTTCAAGACCAGCCTGGCCAGCATGGTAAAACCCTGCCTGTACCAAATACAAAAAATTAGCTGGGTATGGTGGTGTGCACCTGTAATCCCAGCTACTTGGGAGCCTGAGCCAGGAGAATTGCTTGAACCCATGAAGCAGAAGTTGCAGTGAGACGAGACAGTACCATTGCACTCCAGCCTGGGCAACAAGATCAAAACTCCATCTCAAAAAAAAAGAACCCTTTGACATCAGAAAGGGGAGGCCAAAAAGCATGACCTGGCCCCTGAGACAAGAGGGTCAGGGCACCAAGTATTCCCACGTGGAAAGGTTCTGCTGGGAAGCTTTCCAAACCTCCAGGGCGCCTGGCTGCCCTGCGGACAGGGTCTCATGGGGCCTCTTACCAGCTGAGAGGGGGCTCTAGGCCAACCCCTGCACAGCCTGGGCCTTGCTGGCCCCACACTGAAAGGGAGGCCAGTGCTCTGAGGTCCCTGGGTTTCCTTGTGTCTGGAAGCCTGCAGCCTCCCACACCCTGGTTCCTTTGGGTTCTCTTTGTCCCCTTTACTCGGGCATCCAGTAACAAGCAGCCCAGAGTGACTCTCCCGACAGCCAAGGCTCCGATGACCTCCCACCCAGTCACCCCCCACAGGCTCCTTTAGTTCTGTTTCTTCAGCCAGGAGCTTGCCTTGCCCCTGCCCTGGTTGATCCTAGGAGCCTGACCCCAAACCAGGCTGCTCTCCCTAGCCTCTGTGGTCCCTTCCAGAGGCCAAGGGGTTCTTGATGGCAGAAAGAAACTTCTCTCTTGAACAAGGCTCGACTCTTCCCCCGCCACCTCCTCCTCCTCCTTGGATAGAACTCTTCCTGGTCAGCACTTGGGGAGGCCGAGGCAGGTGGATCACTTGAGGTCAGGAGTTCAAGACCAGCCTGGCCAACATAGTAAAACCCCATCTCTACTGAAAATACAAAAATTAGCCAGGCATGGTGGTGGGTACCTGTAATCTTAGCTACTTGGGAGGCTGAGGCAGGAGAATTACTTGAACTCGGGAGGTGGAGGTTGCAGTCAGCCAAGATCCTGCCACTGCAATTCCAGCCTGGGCGACAAAGCAAGACTTGGTCTCAAAAAAAAAAAAAAAAAGAATTCTTCCTGGGCTGCCAGTGGAGAGGATGGGGCAGATGCAGTGAGATCTCTCTCCCAACCTGAGTCCCTGTTCTTCCTCCCTGAAGGACCCAGGGGATGGTAGCCAGAGAGGGAACGAGGCATCTGAGTGTCGGACTTCCTCCCCAGACGTGCTGTTGAGCCCCAGAGAGCAAAACCCTGGCTTCTAGTTGAAGGGTATGGGCAGGAAAAAGAGGCGATCGGTCAGATAAGAGCTCCTGGGGGTCAGGGGATGAGCCCCCCATGCTGTCTGAATCGGGGCCTGCCCTTGAGAGGAATGTTGCTGGCGGAGGAGGCTCCTGGGGCCCTACCTGCCAGGTGCACACAGACCCCTGAGTTGAGCTGTTCGTCTGCACCAGAGGGCTCTTCTCTCGAGTGAATTGGCGGTGCGTCTGCTGGAGGTCAGTGTGCCAGAGACGGGGAAGAGGAGCTGGGACTGGCATCCTCAGCAGCCTCTGCTGCTACCCGGGCTTCCCTTCCCCTCTGAACAGCAAGGCAAGAGCCATCTACCTCCCTCTGTTTTGACCACGAAAATGCCCATTGTGTCGTGGCTGACACCCACTTCTGTGGCACCGTGGCCTTCTGCCCTGTTGGACCCTGATGAGGTATTTGGTGGGCATCAGCCGTGCGTCTGCACCTAACACAGGTGAGGGTGATGCCCAGCCCCCAAGCCCACCATTCCACGCAGTCTGCCGGGTGGACAGACAGCCCCTTTCCTTTGTGACAGCCTAGCCAGGGAACGGGGGATTTTATTCTACGCCAAGGCTCCAGCCTGCCCGTGTCAGGCCTGACAGAGCCTGGGCGCAGACTGCCGGGATGTGCCGGTGTGGTCGCCTCGCCCTCCAGGTTAACTCTCCCCTTCACCCCGCAGCCCTGCTCACCGGCTGTTTGTCTTTCTATCCATTAGGCAATACCGAAAACCGCAGCTTGCAGAGGTCTCCTGGCAGCCCTCCTTAGGAATTCTGTCTGGGGCGGATCAGAATACTGGAGGCGAGACCGCGAGATTGATGAGTTTGCCTTGGGAGTCGGTAAGAAGGTGAAACCAGGGGCGAACATGGGTCAGAAGGTCACTGGAGGGATCAAGACTGTGGACATGAGGGACCCCACGTACCGGCCCCTGAAGCAGGAGCTCCAGGGTCTGGATTACTGCAAGCCTACCCGGCTGGACCTGCTACTGGACATGCCCCCCGTGTCCTACGACGTTCAGCTGCTGCATTCATGGAACAACAACGACCGTTCGCTCAACGTCTTCGTGAAGGAGGACGACAAGCTCATCTTTCACCGGCATCCGGTGGCCCAGAGCACAGACGCTATCAGGGGCAAGGTCGGGTATACCCGCGGGCTGCACGTGTGGCAGATCACGTGGGCCATGAGACAGCGGGGCACGCACGCTGTGGTGGGCGTGGCGACGGCAGACGCCCCCCTGCACTCTGTCGGGTACACAACCCTCGTGGGGAATAACCACGAGTCCTGGGGCTGGGACTTGGGGCGCAACCGGCTCTACCACGATGGCAAGAACCAGCCAAGCAAAACATACCCGGCCTTTCTGGAACCAGATGAGACGTTCATTGTCCCCGACTCCTTCCTGGTAGCCCTGGATATGGACGACGGGACACTGAGCTTCATTGTGGATGGACAGTACATGGGAGTGGCTTTTCGGGGACTCAAGGGCAAAAAACTGTATCCTGTAGTGAGTGCCGTCTGGGGCCACTGTGAGATCCGAATGCGCTACTTGAACGGACTTGATCGTAAGTGTCCCCTGTGCTCTCAGAGGTAGTGCCCCCCCTCTGTCCCCATGGTCCTGGCTGGGCTCAGGGCAAAGTTTATACAGTCATTGAAACTAAAGTGTTTTGAAGTTGATGTCCCAGTGTATTCAGACCCTCAGGCAACTTTTGCCTGCATCTGGTTAAGTGAAGAATTCTAGCCAGAGTCTGCTGGATTACCTAATAGTGACTCATGAATGAATGGACAGATGGATAGATGGATGGATGATGGATGGTGAATGAATGGATGGATGAACAATTGGTTGGACGGATGGATAAGTGGATAATGAATTGATGGATGGATGTTTGGATTGATAGATGGATGAGTGGTTGAGTAAATGGATGGATGGATGGATGGATGGGTGGGTGGGTGGATGAGTGTTTAGAATGATGGATGGATGAGTGGATGGATGGATGGATGGATGGATGGATGGATGAGTGTTTAGATGGATGGATGGATGGATGGATGGATAGGTGGGTGGATGAGTGTTTGATTGATGGATGAGTGGATGGATGACTAGTTGGATAGATGAGGGAATGGATGGATGAGTAGATGGATAAGCAGATAGACTAATGAATTGATGGATAAGTGGATAGATGGATACATTAATGAGTAGGTGGTCTTTGTTTCTCTGGATGACCTGCCTCCAGGTTTGATCCTTAGTTGACCAAATTCTAGCCCAGTTGCCAGCATGTGATTGAGCTGGGGTTTGCAACCTTGGGGATACTAGGGCCTCTCGGGTAAATGGATGCTAGTGGCCTCTCTCACTCATTACGCAGGCTGAGTCTTTCTCTTCTGCTGGAGCCCTCTGAGTGGGCTCCTTTGAGATACAGTCCCGAGGGACTTGTTCAGTCATGAAGTTGTGGGGGAGCACATGAATCAGAAACAGGCTGAGTCAGCAGCGATGTCTACCTGTCCCTTTGGGAAGGGGAGTAGCCTTTCTCATACTGTGAATGAGAAAGTGTGAATGAGCCCATTCGTAGGGGCACTGTGCTGGTGTGGGAGGTGGAGGCTCCATGGCAGCCCTGCTGGGAGCCCACTGTAGCAGGAGGGCCTGGCATTGTGGAATGGCTCACTGCGTGCGTGGCCCTCTCTCAAGCCCCCTGCCTTCATGGGTCCCTTCTACCACCTGCAGGAAACGAGTGGGCTGGAAAGCACCATCCACCCATGAGCTGACTGTCTTAAAGGGACAGGTTTGGCTCAGCACCCTGAGTGCTAACTCATCCTGCAGGCCAGGCAAGAGGTGGCAGGGGCTGGGGAGGCAGCGGGGGCTGGAGAGGCGGCGGGGGCTGGGGAGGCACCCCACCGGAGGTCAGGAATACAGATGCTGACTCTCTCTTGAAGTCCCCAAACCTGCAGCTTCTCCCGGTCCTACGGCTCCTCCTCCCCCACCTCAGCCTTTGAAAGACACTGGAGAAAGTGTCAGGTGGTCAGGTATGAGCAAATGCTTACACGTTTCTCTTTGGAAGCCTCCACCGCCCCCTTCCTCCTGGTCCTCTGCTCTGACTGTGACCCTGATGGCAGTGAGTTGACAGCCACACGTGGCGTCTGTGGTACAGGCTCCCAGGACTGCTTGGTCCTCACCTGTGCAGCCCGGCGCCCCCAGGTCGTGGGACTCCTGGAAGAGGTGGGTGGCCAGGTCTGCATCCAGCAGGTAACCACCCCAGGGAAGTCACCTCGGAACTGGATGAGGAAACCAGCAGAGTGAGTTCTGTGTCTGTATTCCCCAGGCGACAGAAATAAGTGGCACCAAGTCTGCAGCCAAATTTGCCTCAAGCGGGGATGTGTGCAGATTGGGAGCCCTGGGCACACCCTGCCAGGACCTAGGATCTTGGGGAGCCCTGGCCCTCAGCCCTGCCCCCCTCTTCCCAGCCAAGGGGTGACCACAGAGCCAGGGAGGTTAATGTCCATTCTTCGCAGACAGACAGGTGAGGGCGCCGCCAGGCCTGCTGTTGTTGCCTGGCCACTGGGACCGTGGGGCTCCGTGAGATTTCCAGCCCTGTCCCCTCTAGGAATGAGCCCCCTGACACTCTCATGAGCTCTGTGGGTTTGCACAGCTTCACGGTTATGTATTCTAGCTCCAGTACAGAGCCCTGGAGCGGCTGGCAGGGCACTGGGGCTTATTTGAACAGAGGGTTCTGCCCACCCAGTCCTGAAGTGCAGACATGTGTCCTGTGAATAGGCGGTGCCTCGCTTGGTTAGCTCTGCATAAGACAGGAGGTTGGATGCTTTCATAATTTTCCTTGTTTGGAAAATCCTAAAGGTGTTGGGTGAGTGGGGGATACAGGAATGGGAATCAGTATTTGGGAACCATTATCTGTGAGCTGGAAGCTAGATGGCCACTCAGAGCGTCACATCAGGGCACTGTTGGTCAATGACAAGGACCCTTTTCCTCTCCACCAGAATCAGATACTCAGCAGTGCCAGGGCCCCTTGGCTTCTCATCTCCCTCAATCCTGGTCAGACATGAATGGGCCCTGGCGTACACGGGCAGCTGACTTTAGAGGATCCAGATTGGAAAATAGATGTGGTCATTCTTGGTTCTCAGAGCAAAAAATCCAAGGGTGGGGCAGTGTCACAGCTCTGCTGCGGGGTGGGGGTAGGGTAGGGCGTGGGTGTTAGTCACCAGCCTCAACCTGATTAACCCGACACCTCCGGGCCCTTATTGAGGCAGCATCTTGTGTCACAGAAATGTCATCTTGTGTCAAAGAAGTGTCGTTCTGCAGTCAGGTGCGGTGACTCACGCCTGTAATCCCAGCCCTTTGGGAGGCTGAGGCAGGTGGATCACAAAGGTCAGGAGTTAGAGACCAACCTGGACAACATGGTGAAACCCTGTCTCTACTAGAAATGCAAAAATTAGCCAGGTGTGGTGGAGTACGCCTGTAATCCCAGCTACTCGGGAGGCTGAGGCAGGAGAATCGCTTGAACCCGGGCGGCGGAGGTTGCAGTGAGCCGAGATCGTGCTGCTGCACTCCAGCCTGTCTTGAAAAAAAAGAAGTATCATTCTGGCTGCTCTATAGAAATGGACAGCAGGGGCAAGAGCGGCCTCTGAGAGACCAGGCTTGTCCTGTGAGAGGTGATGGGTGCTTGGGCCAGGATGGAAGCTACAGAGGTGGAGAGGGCTGGCCCAGTCCTGGGCCTCTGGAACAGGGTTGGATGTGACAAGAAAGGGAAATGTCAAGGTGACTCCAGGTGTTTGGGTTGAGCAGGTGGAAGGCGGGAGCTGCTGACCCGAGATGGGAAAGCCTGAAGGAGGAGCAGATGTTAAATTTGAGCATCTTCTTCAACACATCCCAGCAGCCCTGCAAGCCTAGAGTCTGGGAAAGCCGGGAGTGGGGGAGTTGTCCACGCATGGACAGCTTTAGAGCTGCCACCCTGGCGAGGTCACCGCGAGTTGGGGCTGGACAGCGAGGAGAAGAGGGCTGAGCCTGAGCCCTGCTTAGAGGCCAGGAGGGCGGGGGCTGAGGGCACCCAGAAGATTGGTGTCCTGGATGCCAGGTGAGGAAGGGGCTTTCAGAAGGGCAAAGTAGCGGCAGGTCAAGAACATGGATGGCTAAGAGCTGTCCATCAGCTTTGGCAACAAGGAATTCACAGTTGACCCTGACAAGAGTCATCTGAGTCCAGGGGCCGGGGGGAGCCTGATGGAGTGGCTGGAGGAAGATGCACAGGGTGTTCGTGTCCAGGGCTGCTGAACACGTGACCAGGAGCAGGACCCGTTAAAACAGCAGAAGCGCTGAGGCCAGGTGTTTGCGATCAGAATAGCAGGCTCGGCTGCCTCCGAGCTCTGAGGCAGAGCTCACCCCAGGCCTCCCCTCGCTCCTGGGGACTACCAGGAATCCTTGGCGTCCCTGCATCTGTAGATGCCTTCCCGAGTCCCTGCCTCTGTTTGCGCAAGGGTGGTCCACCTGCATGTGTCTCTCTGTGCCCCCCGCTCCTTGGAAGGACACCAGCCATTGGATTCAGGCCCCCCCACCCCCATCCAGCATGTCCTTATCATAACACAGTACATCTGCAAAGACCCTGTTTCCAGATAAGGCTCCACTCTGAGGTTCCAGGCGAATGTGAATTGGGGGACACTGCTCAACCCACTCCAGATGTGGAGGCAGCCAGTGTAGACCATCTCCACGAGGCCTTCCTCTCCCTGTGCCGCCACCTGGGAGGGGGGTGACAGATAAGCCCGGTGCTCCCTCCCCTCACGCCACCCCCACCGATGCTGGGGTGCCCATGGTGAGGTCAGAGGCCACCCAAGTCCCCTGTCCCTAGAGAGTTGGCTTTGCCTTCCAAGGCACCTAAATAAGGGGGGTGTCCGCATGTCAGCTGG
>NW_016107330.1:549554-550580 GCF_001604975.1 Cebus imitator
ACCTCCTGGGCTCAAGTGATCCTTCCACCTGCGCCTCCCAAATAGTTAGGACTGCTGGCACATCCCACCACGACTGGCTGATTTTTTAATTGTTTTTAGAGATCGGGGTCTCACTATGTTGCCTAGGCTGGTCTTAAACTCCTGGGCTCAAGTGATCCATCTGCCTCTGTCTCCCAAAGTGCTGAGATCACAGGCGTGAGCCATGGTGCCTGGCCGGATCTGTTTTCTTGGTATCAGGCTGATCTGGGGCTTTGCTGTCTCCGTCTTGGAGGTGGAGGTGGTTTCGCTCCCTGGAAGTCTGGAGAGGAGCCCACCCCCTACACCCGGGTCCGACTTCAGTGAGGGCAGCTGTTTGCTTGTAGGGCAGCTCAGGCAGCTGCCCTGCATGTACCTTCTCGGGGATCTCCCCGCCCACTGTTCCTGTGGCCTCTTTCCTGCATGCCAGGCAGACCCCCCAGCAGAGTCCCTGCTGCTTCCATGCTGGGGCTAGGGCCATGGTCGGGCAGAAGCAGGGACAGTGAGGTCTTGATGTTTCCCTGTGTGGCCTCTCCACTGTCTAGCCAGCTGGGGCCACAGGCCCTGGACTCTCATTCCTCCTCAAGCCTCGAGGCTCAAGGCCTTGTGCTGAGGATGCAGCCAGAGAGGCTGCTGGGTCACCCTCCCTGTCTTTCCTGGGGCAAGAGTGGAGATGGCCATTGTTGAGTGGGGAGACGGGACCTGGCCTGACCCCAGACCTGCCCACCACCCTCCCTGGAGATGCAGAAAGGCCTGTCTGCAAGAACAGGTGGGCAGGCAGTCCAGGGAGCGCCCCTGACCTCGTGGGTCCTCTGGCCCCACCACACTGCTTTAAAGACGTCTCCCACTGAGGAGGCATCTTCCATGCAGTTCTGCATTTTAGAATTTTCTTGTCAGCCGGGCACAGTGGCTCAATCCTGTAATCCCAGCACTTTGGGAGGCCAAGGCGGGTGGATCACGAGGTCAAGAGATCGAGACCATCCTGGTCAACACGGTGAAACCCCGTCTCTA
>NW_016107330.1:551452-574521 GCF_001604975.1 Cebus imitator
GAGACTCCATCTAAAAAAAAAAAAAAAAAAAAAAAAAAAAAAAAAAAACAAAAAAAAAAAAAAAAAAAAAAAAAAAAAAAAAAAGAACTGCTTAATGTAGAGGAAAACACACACACATCCTATGATGGCCATCCCCACCGTGACATTCTAGAATCCATGTCCTGTAGCGTGGTCCCCACAGGCCTCTTGCAGGGCCAGCCACAGGAGCCATGACAGCCATCGGTGAGGACATTGCGGAAGCCGGGGTGTTCTCCCCGGTGGAACGTTTTTCCTGGACCTCATCGCTCTGCAGCTCATTCATTCAGCCTGTGAACTGGGCACAGCACCACACTCTTCAGGCTTGAGTTGGGTTGAAATCTCTCAGGTAACGGCGAGACAGCCGTGGGTCGGGGCTATGGGGCCGTGCGTGTCCACGTTGGCCCCCAGGTAGCCGTTACCACAGGACTGTCGAAGCCAATGCACCATCTCTTCCAGTTCCTCAGCCTTGTTCTCCCAGAAATAGCACCTGATTGACTTCCTGATTTCTTTGCTGCTCATTCAGCATTGTACTCTCTCATTCATAGAAATTATTTAAATGAATGCATGCCTAAGCTTCCCGGGGATGGGCACAGCAGCCGGAGGCCCCAGGCCACAGGACGGGTGTCCACCCCCTCGGTGGATTTCAGCAGGCACCTGGGTTTGTGGCCAGAACTGGGTGCAAAGCCGGCAGCCCCCACTCAAGAGTGTAGAGGTTGGGGAGAACTCCCTAGTCCTGGTAGTAACCAGCTGAAATGGGGGCTGTGCATTCTTAGTCTTTGAAAAGCAGTTAGACCGGAGCCCTCTTTTTGCCATCAGTTTCCTCCTTCAAGACCAACGAGGCGTGACCTGCTTATGTGCTTGAGGCCCCAGAGAATAGACCCATTCACAGGATGCCTGGGTGACTCTGGTCCTGTTTTCAGCTCATAAGGCATCACTGCAGCCATTCACTGCCACTTCTGTAGCCCATTTTGGTGGATCCCATGACCCGTCCCTAAGTGGGTTATTCAGTGGGATCCAAAGATGGCAGGTCCTTCACCCCGCACGGCTGCTTTCACAGAGGGTGGATTGCAGTAGCTGGAGGGCCTCATCCCTTTGGAGTCCGTGGCTCTCAGACCTTGAACCTGTGACTCTCACCTCCCCGAGCCCATCTTCCCATCTGTAGGTTGGGGTCACAGTCCCCACCAGGCACATGGCTGGTACCCCACAGGCCATGGCCGGGGCTGGGGCTGCAGTGTCAGCCACCCAAAATAAGGCGCTGGATGGAACTGGGGGCTCATGTGAGCCTCTGGTTTAGAAACTTTTTTTTTCTTTTTTTTTTGGAGACAGAGTCTTGTTCTGTCGCCCAGGCTGGAATGCAGTGGCGCAATCTCGGCTCACTGCAACCTCCACCTCCTGGGTTCAAGCAATCCTTCTGCCTCAAACTCCCAAGTACCTGGGACTGCAGACATGCACCACCACACCCAGCTAATTTTTGTATTTTTAGCAGAAATGGGGTTTCGCCATGTTGGCCAGGCTGGTCTGGAACTCCTGACCTCAGGTGATCATCCACCTCGGCCTCCCAAAGTGCTAGGATTACAGCCATGAGCCACTGCGCCCAGCCTAGAAATAATTCTTCATGAGTTGATTTGAAACACTTTACACCAAGCGGGTAGTGATGGGAACTCCCTCTCAGCCCTCACTGCCGCAGCGTGGCAGGGCTCCTGGGCCACATTCAGTGGCACTTGGAGCTTTCTCAAGTGCCTTCCAGCCTCCAGGGAGAGCCCCTCCACCTTCCGGCAGGGGCTAAGCCCCATCCTCAAGAGAGGGAGCTCAGGGCAGCCCCAATGAAAGCCAGATGCAGGAGAGCTTCTGAGCAGAGAAGAGCGCACACCCCCAAATTCCCCACTCCCGATAGCCCGGTCAGGCCGAGGGCTGCGATAATCACTCTGACCTTCAGGATCTTGGCTGCATGGGGCTTTGGGGAGAATCTGGTCTGGATTCCTTATCTTACAGATGGGGAAACAAGTCCAGGCTCATGGAGGGATCTGCTCCAGGTCAGGCTTCGGGGCAGGGTCTGGAGTGGCCAGGGTGTGTGCTTTACCCGAGCAAAACCCAACAATGTGAGCGGCTGGGTGGGTGGAACCCAGTCCCACCCCATCCACAAGGGATTGTGGGATCCTTGACCTTAAAGGACACCGGTTATTTTGTTCTTCCTTCTGTCCCCAAGCAGAGCTCCTCTTAGTCATCCTAAGCTGTCCACGAAAGGCTCCATTTCAAAATTCTCCATGAAAAGCACTGATCATTTCCATTCCCTGTCAGAAGCTGTGACTGTCCATGGGGGTTAAAGAGCAGTGATCTCTCCTCTTTTGTGTGTTTCTTTCATTTTTCAGTTTTGGGTTTTGTTTTGTTTTTTGTTGATTTGTTTTTCTGAAATGGATCTCACTCTGTCACCCAGGCTGGAGTGCAGTGGCACAATCTTGGGTTGCTGCAGCCTCCGCCCCCCAGGTTCAAGTGATTCTCCTGCCTCAGCCTCCCAAGTAGCTGGGATTACAGGCACCTGCCACCATGCCTGGCTAACTTTTTGTATTTTTAGTAGAGACAGGGTTTCACCATATTGGCCAGGCTGGTCTCGAACTTCTGACTCCAGGTGATCTGCCCACCTTGGCCTCCCAAAGTGCTGGGATTACAGGCATGAGCCACCGCGCCCAGCTTGCCTTTTTTCATTTTTGAGACAAAGTTTCTGTTGCCCAGGCTGGAATGCAGTGGTGCAATCACGGCTCGCTGCAGCCTTGACCTCCTGGGCTCAACTGATCCTCTCACCTCAGTTTCCCAAATAGCCAGGACCCAAAAACACGCACCACCCGCCCCCCGCCCCAGCTAATGTTTATTTTTTATAGAGATAGGGTCGCCTCTCTTAGGCTAATGTCAAAACTCCTGGGCTCAAGCAGTCTTCCCTCCTTGGCTTCCCAGAGTACTGGAATTACGGGTGTGAGCCACTGCGCCTAGCCTGGTCCCTCTTCTTTTAAAGTTTAGGGTTTAATAAATTTTTAGTAGAGATGGGGTTTCACCATGTTGGCCAGACTGGTCTCAAACTCCTGACCTCAGCTGATCCGCCCACCTCGGTTCATTATCAAACTTAAGGTTCATGCTTTTATTTTATAACAGCTTTATTGAGCCGAAATTCATATACCATACAATTCACCCATTAAAGTATCCAATCCGTGGCCTCTCGTGTGGTGAGATCTGGGCAACCATCACAATTTTAGAACATTTTCATCACCCCAAAAGGAAACTCTGGACCCATAAGCAGCCTCTCTCCATTTTGCCATGGCCCACGCAGAGCGTTTGGTCTTCAGTCATTGACTTTCATATTTTTGAGACACATTGGTGAATATTAAGGAACTTTAATCCACTTTTTACTGGTAGGATGGAGTTTTGTGGGTTTTCTTTGTTTTGGGGGCTGACTTTATTTTGCTCACAAAGGAGTCTCAAAGTCAAGGGGAGACCATGGATAAAGCTGCAGGTCCCTTGGCCTCAGTGCTTTCCATCTGGAGAACAGCGTGGCTGGCCCCACAAAGGTCCATGTGTGCTCACTCACACCTGGTTTCAGGAAAGAAAGCAGAGAGGGGTCTGCCCTGGGGTGAGCAGGGCCTGCTGCGCACCCCCTGCCCCCACCCGCACGCAGCCTTGGAAGGCATGAGTTTCAGACTCCTGAGATCTGGAGCAGACAGCTCATCTGAGATGCAGCTGAATGAACACAGCCTCCTTTGTAAGAGGGCAAGGCCAGGCGCTCTGGGAACACAGGACAGAGGTGCCCTGAAGGCTGCAGCTGGAAGCGCTCTGTAACCCTGGGGCCTGACGCAGCTCTGCCCACGTTCCCTGGCTGTGAGAGGCCCCGTGTGTCTGCGACAGGGGCAGGGAGAAGGCCCAGGCAGCTCTGGGGATCAGCTGCAGCTGGGCTGGCATTTCCAGTTTCCCGAGGCCTGAGCTTGGCCTGGGCCCTCAGCCTCACTGTCAGACAGACAGAAGCACAGATACTCAGGGTTTCTCTGGCTCCGTGTGGTACAGAAACGACACCTTCAGACCATGGGGCCAGCCAGGCCTGTCACGTGTGATTAAGGACCTGGGTTTGTCATATCTTCATTTGCAGCACAGTTAGTGGCGAAGGGCGTGGACACTGGGCCCAGGCTGCCCGCAGTCAGGTCCCAGCCTTTAACCTTGGCACACTGGGTGTCCTCTCTGTGCCTGTGTATCCTCAACTCTTTTTTTTGGACAGAATTTCTGTCTGTCACGCAGGCTGGAGTGCAGTGGTGTGATCTCAGCCCACGGCAGCCTCTACCTCTTGGGTTCAAGTGATTCTCCTGCCTCAGACTCCCAAGTAGCTGGGATTACAGGCATGGGCCACTGTGCCCAGCTAATTTGTGCATTTTTAGTAGAGACAGGGTTTCACCATGTTGGCCAGGCTGATCTTGAACTCCTGGCCTCAAGTGATCCGCCCACCTCGGCTTCCCAAAGTGCTGGGATTACAGGTGTGAGCCACCATGTCTAGCTGGTCTTCAGCTTTAAAACAGTTGTGAGAACAGTATCTGAGAGCAGCTGGTGACAGAAAATGATTCCCTTCCTGAAGCCTGTGTGGGGTCTGGTGCTGGGGGTTCGTGCTGGGAAGAGCTAGCTCCCACGTGCTCTGACCAACAGGCCCCAGTGCAGCTGCTTGCCGGGACAGGCAGTTACCAGTGGAAGAGCAGGGATGGCCTGGGTTTGATTCCTAGCTCTGTCTCCTGCCAGCAGGGCAACCCCTGGCAAGTCATTTAGACTCTGTCCCTCAGTTTCCTCATCTGTAAAATGGTGTCTCTGTGACTATTCAGTTGTTCATAAGAAACCACAGTGAGGATTAAATGAATGAGTGTTAGCAGAGGGCTTGCCCAGGTGCCCAGCCCAGGGTGGGCTCCCGGTGGTGGCTATTCACATGCTAAATTTAAAATGAAAATCAAAGCATTGCATTTTTAATTGGTTGGTTGGTTGGTTTGTTTCTGAGACGGAGTCTCGCCCCATCCAGGCTGGGGTGAAGTGGCGCAGTCCTGGCTCACTGCAACCTCCGCCTCCCAGGTTCAAGCAATTCTCCTGCCTCAGCCTGCCAAGTAGCTGGGATTACAGGCGCACACCACCACGCCCGGCTAATTTTTCTGTATCTTTAGTAGAGATGGGGTTTCACCATGCTGGCCAGGCTTGGTCTCGAACTCCTGACCTCATGATCCACCCACCTCGGCCTCCCAAAGAATTGTTTCTTTACTGATTTGAATGAATACTAATGAGTGATAATGTTGCCACCATGGTTGGCGTCGTTTTCTGAACACCTGCCAAGCTGCGCTGACCTGCGTTTCTCCCTCTGTCTCCCCAGCCGAGCCACTGCCGCTCATGGATTTGTGCCGCCGCTCGGTGCGCCTGGCCCTGGGGAAGGAGCGCCTGGGGGAGATCCACACGCTGCCGCTGCCGGCTTCGCTCAAGGCCTACCTCCTCTACCAGTGACGTTCGCCGTCAGACCGCCAGCTCGGCAACCACCTGGTGCCACCTCACTGAGCCGCCGCTGCTGGGGCCGCCACACCCTGCAACTGGGACCGGCGTCCACAGCCATAAACAGAGGACCCTGGTCTTCCCCTCATCCTCCGTGGCTGCCTCCATGGGACAAGGACCGATTCCAACACAGGCTCCTCCTTCCCCCTTCCCAACACCGGCAGAAGGCAGCGTCCCTGCATGCCGTCCATATACCACCCCTCCCTGAAAAAAGACACAGAGAATAAACTCCTACGAAAGTCCTACGTTGAGCTCCGATCTGCTCTCAGGGTGGGATGGGTGCTCCCCACATCTCTAGGAGAAGACTGCAGCCACCTGGGGCTTCCAGGGTGGTGGAGGTGGCAGGGGGTACCACAGCTCTGAGAGCAGATGCCAGGGGTACTAAGAGGTGCTTAGATAAGGCTGGTGCCCGGCCACAGGTGCCCAGCCCAGCGGGGGCTTGCCGCGGCAGATAAAGCTCAGGACGCCAGAAACTCACCACGGACACGAAGGCAGAAACCAAGGACCGTCCGCAGGCAAATGAGCACCCAGCATCCATCCCCGTCGGCGCCCCGTACCCTGTATTTATTCTTTTAACAATAACAAAAGCCATTTATTTATTCCATCTAGAAAGGAAACGTTGTTTCAGTCACCTCTCTCTGGCTGTTCTGTGACTTTCCTCCCATCCCTGGGATGTGTGGGCCATGCCTGAGGCACATGTGCACACGTGCCCAGGCACAAGTGTGTCTTTGGGCCCCTTGCCCTGCAGTTTCCAGGGGGCTCTGCTCCAAGTTCCCTAGCAGGCCCCTCAGGGAGAAAGAGCCTCACATGCAATCTGGGTGTCCTCGGGGCCCGTCTGGAAGTGCTGTGGCAGTTCCCCTGCCTCTCCAGGTAGCCACTTACCTCCTGGGCTCAGACATCTTTGCACATGGCTGCATTTCTTTAGTCTTCTCTGGGTCTTTAGTGTGGGTTTGATTTTGCTTTTGCTTTTCTCGCTGACATTTCCCAAGTGCATCCTCAGAAGCTCTGGGTGTGCCAGAGGACCCCCAGAACCAAGAAGGGAGGGCGAGTGCGTCTCCATTCCCTGAGAAGCCGGGGGCAGGGTGGGACGGGGAGGCCAGGAGCAGAGTCGAGCCTCACAGAAGCCAGCACGGGTCTCTGCTCAGCACCCCTGCCGGGGCTCCAGACCCAGGGAAACAGCCCCAGTTCATCCCAACCCCTCCCAGAGCCTCAAAAGGGGTGACTCGGCTGTCGGCAAGAGAGGGGTGCCCTGTCCCTGCAGCCCCTCCACGTAGCATGCCCAGCACCTGCCACCACCTTGGCCATTTCTTTGAGCTTGAAGTTAACTCTCTGAGAGTCTAACTTTGGTTCCTTTCTGCACAGGTACAATAGATGACTTTATTTGTTTAAAATGTTTAATATATATACACATATATATATATTTGTCTGTAAGAATTGTTTTAAACAGCTGCTGTAGGGTACCATTTTTTAAGTAAATCTTCCAGTGGAGTATATTTTTTAAAGCACAATGTTGGTGCCAAGACTGGGTGAGAAATGTATATTACTCCCTTATTATTTTTAAAATTTTTATTTTGGGGGGCAGGAGACCTTACCTGTAAGACTTTTAAAGATTCTCCTCCCTCCTGTTTGAGGTGGGTCACAATTCTGATGAATGTTTCACTTGTACAGATCCCAGCTTATGGCCTTGACCCAGCTGTCCCCACGGACGCTGGGTGACTCGAGCTCTCTCAGCATCTCCCACCTCCTGACGCCCTGGGACCCTTGACGCCCCACCCCCTTCTTTCCTCCCAGCCCAGAGCCTTGTGGCTTGTACAGTTTTGAAACTTCCGTTCTATTTTATGATGGTTGATAATAGTAACCTAATAAAGGAACGTTTGTTAAAATATCAAACCACTTTGGAGTTCCTCGTTTGTGCCTCGGGAGGGGAAAGAGGCATGGCTGACTGCCACCGCCTCGCCTTAGTCCAGCCAGCTCCACGGCCCAGTTTTCAACAGATGATGGGCCGACTCCTGCCACCCCTTGGCAGAGGTTGGGATGCCAGGCGAAGCCCCAGACGAAGGAGGAGGAGAGTCCTAGAGGGATGACCCCAGAACGTCCTCATCCCCATTGCAGAAGTTCCTAAGCTTGGCAGCTCAAGCTGCAGAAACTCGCTGAACAAACAGAAAGTGATTCTGCACATTCATGAGCGGATCAGGTTGGCTTGTGGGGTTGTAGAACTTGAGTTGACCGTGGGCTTCTTAGGAGCAGAGTGTGAGCTACTGTAGGCATCCTCAGAGTCCAGACTCTTGGGGAAGAAGCAGGTCCCTCATTCGTCTTTGGGCCCCCTGGAGCCGAATGCACGGTGATGTTTGCTGAATCGTTGCTGACCGAACTTGCTCTCCTGGCCACGTGGGCAGAGCCCCTAACAGAAAGGCCAGGAAACTCTCTGGCTTAGTTAGAGGATCAGTAGGTGATAAAATGACAAAAAGAAATTGACCAAGGCTGGGCGAGGTGACTCACATCTGTAATCCTAGCACTTTGGGAGGCTGAGGCAGGTGGATCACCTGAGGTCAGGAGTTCGAGACCAGCCTGACCAACATGGCAAAACCCTGTCTTTACTAAAAATAGAAAAATTAGCCAGGCGTGGTTGTGGGCGCCTGTAATCCCAACTACTTGGGAGGCTGAGGCAGGAGAATCGCTTGAACCTGGGAGGCAGAGGTTGCAGTGAGCCAAGATCGTGCCATTGCACTCCAGTCTGGGCAACCGAGCAAGACTCTGTCTAAAAAAAAAAAAAAAAAGAAATTTACTAAGATGTGATCACATGTCATGGCTAATTTCCAAAGAATTTGCAAGAGCACATTTAGCTTGCGGTGGGGACACTTCATTCTCAAGGTGTGCTGGGATCTGATAGTGCCGTGAAAAGTGCCTGGCCTGAAAGCCCAAGATCCCTGGGCTCAGAGTCCCCTGTCCCTTTCTCTAAGAGCCTCCTGACCAGCTGTCCTCAGACTACACACATCAGCAGCACCTGGGAAGATGTAAAAATGAAGATTGCAGGGTCCCACCTGAGATGTACCAAGTCAACACTTCTGGGGCCAGGCCCAGGAATATGCATTTCCTAAACTCCCTAGGTGACCTTGCCTAAGGGAGTTTGGCCACTACTGCTTCTGACAGTGTCAGCTGTTTTGCAGTTGCTGGGTAGAGGGAAATTATTCCATGGTGTCGGTGGGTTGACCCAATGAGGAGCGCATGCGCTCCTGAGTCAGACCTGGATTCAAATATTGGCTTTATGGCCTTGGCTGAGCCTCTGGAAAACAGCAGTCACTGCAGTGTGGTACCTGCCTCACAGGAGGGTAGCGAGGGCGCGATGAGGCTCTCCCAAAGAGCCTGGCATCTTAGTGAGTGTGCAAACAAATGCTTTAAAGCTCCTGCATTTCTGGAAAATGGCAGTTTCTGGGTTGTGACTTTGTCTTTAAGAATGGACCAGACAGCCTGGCAGGGTGGCTGACCCTGTGGCCCCAGCACTTTGGGAGACCTAGGCAGGTAGATCATAAGACTGAGACTATCCTGACCAACAAGGTAAAACCCCATATAAAAATATAAAAATTAGCTGGGCACGGTGGCAGACACCTGTAATCCCAGCTACTGAGGAGGCTGAGGCAGGAGAATCGCTTGACCCTGGGAGGCGGAGGTTATAGTGAGCGGAGATCTCTCCACTGCACTCCAGCCTGGGCAACAAAGCAAGACTCCATCTCAAAAAAAAAAAGAATGGCCCAGACATTTCTAAACCAACTTACTGATAATCTTCCTTCTCAGGTAAAGTCTCCAAAGGTCAAGGTAGGTATTGGGAAGAGGGACCCCTAGATCCCTTTCCCAGATGCGGTTGGAGGAAAGGGGGGGTCTACAATTATTTTTAGGTTGGAGTTCATGTCTGGGTTGCAGTTGGAACTCCCCTTCCTTTGAAGGGGGCGGCAGGGGAGGAGTGGGGCTGGGGTCAGGCGCTGGGGGCGGGGAAGGGGGGAGGCACAGGGAAAATCAGGGCCTTTGAGTTGCCAGGAGACTTCTGGGGGAGCAGGGCTTTGTGCCGAAGGGAGTGGTATTAATAAAACCATCTGTGCAGACTTGGCCCATGTGGTTGTAATTAATCCCCTGCCTTCAAGCAGGTAGCAGACTCTCAGGGCTTGGCCATAGATGGGAAGAGTCCTCCCGTCCCCACCCTTCAACACGCAGCTTCCCTCCCGCCTTCTCCGCTCCTCGGCGAGATGAGGAATGTGGACTTTACTGAACCATAAACTATGCCGGGGAGCTGGGGAGGGGGCCGAAGACAGAGCAATTAGTTCATGCTCCAGTCCAGACACCCAAACATGGTTGGATTCCAGCTGCAAGGAATATTTGAAATAAATGAGCTGCCCAGGGCCAGGAGTTTGCTGTGTTTTCTGTACGGGACCATGGCAACCAGGGAGGAAATCGTGAGCTAGGGACTGGGCCCTAGAGTCAACAAATGATGTCCTGGCCCGGCAAATGCAGAGGAAGCCACTCCTGGCTCGCCTAGGGTTTCTCAGGACTCAGCTGCTGGCAGGCCGGACTCAGGCCGGCCATCCCCCTGGTGCACTCAGACCGTGGTGTTCTCTCCTGGGTTCTGACTTTTTTTTTTTTTTTTTTTGGTAAGAAAAAAGAAAACTAACTCTTCTCTGGAACCTTTCTTCCTGGGCCAGAGAACAGCTGCTGCTGTTGCTGCCGGCCTGATAATTGTTTTCCTGGGTAGAGGAATATTCTCCTTGGAAAAGCTCAGGCTGAGGGCGGCTGGCTAGACAGAGGTGGCACTGACCTTGTGCGGGGTGCGTCTTCCCGCTCCGCCCCGATTGTAGCCTCTACTGGGTCTGCTTTACAGGCAGAAAAGGCAAAGGTCTCCTTCGGCTCCCTTCCCAGGTGACGTTTCATTTGGGGGTGAACCTTGCACCCAAGGATGTGTCGCATAAATGCATGTGAGTACCAGGACCTAGCTGGGGATTTCACCCTGAAGTTCATAGATGCCTTCTGCATCTGAATCACCCAGAGGAATCTGGGTAAGGAGGGTAGCAAAATCCTGGTAAGCTTGATATACAATCAGATGGGCCTGAGAATATGTGTGTCCTTGAACACCCTCAGATGACTCAGATAACATCGCCCTGAAGGTTGCTGGGGTGCCAGCGTTACATGCAGAGCCGCACCCACGCAGCCCTCTCTGCTGTTGCCCCATGATCCTTCAGAGTCCTGCCAGGGGCTGAGACCCAGAGAAGCTTGGAGACCACAGGTATAGAGGATTCTGTTCGAGTGGCCCTCCCAGCTCTCTGCTCTGTGTATCAGCACACAGGCACTCTGAGAGCTGCAAATCAATGCGTCCATGCCAGGGACAAAAACTTCTCACCCAGGCACAAAGGTGCTCATCTTAGGAACGAACAAAGTAGGTACAAGGGAGAAATACTGGAGTCTAGGCAGGGAAACCTCAGCCTTGGGCTCTATGCCTTAGCTTAGTTTCCCCGAGGAAATTAGACCCTGGAAAGTTGAACCAGGAGCTTGGAGACAACATTCAGTTCTCCAAGCCATGGCCCACGCAAGACCCTTCCAGCAGGGCCATCCCCCGAGGGGAGCTGCTCACGAGTGTTTCCCACAACCTCAGCACAGCATGTAGGGACAAGGGCCTTGTCAACCCAGGATTGTGCCTTCCTCTCTCTTTACAGCCTAAGAAGCAAACATTTGGGCCAGGGTTGGTGGCTCACGCCTGATCTCAGCACTTTGGGAGGCCGAGGCGGGTGGATCACGGGGTCAGGGGTCGGAGACCAGCCTGGCCAACATGGTGAAACCTCATCTCTACTAAAAATACAAAAAATTAGCCGGGCGTGGTGGTGCGCACCTGTAGTCCCAGCTGCTCAGGAGCCTGAGGCAGGAGAATCCCTTGAACCCAGGAAGGAGGCAGAGGTTGCAGTGAGCGGAGATTGTGCCACTACCACTGTACTTCAGCCTGGGTGATAGAGCTAGACTTCGTCTCAAAAAAAAAAAAAAGCAAACATTTGAATCCCCCTCCCACCTACATCCCTGGGCCCTACCTTTCGAAAAATGTTCAGCTTTGCCAATGATTTCTGTGAAGCAAAATGGGGTCGCCAGGGTTTCTGATGTCTACAGGTGGAATCAACTCCAGTGAAGAAGAAACCTCACCTTCCAGGCTGGCCATGCATGGAGGCTGTGAAACTGGAGAGAAGGGGCCTGGCTTCAGGAGTCAGGACAGCCTGGGACTGATGCCGGCTTCCTCCTCCCTCCCCAGGATGATATCTTTAAAGGCTGGAGCCTTGCCATCTCCATCTGTAAAATGGGAACAGCACTTTCCTCCCGGCAGGCCCACTGAGACCCATATGCTTAGAGCTGGGCGAATCAGGGCCTGCGCCCAGGGTATTCTTATCTCAGCCTTTTATTTGTAATTAAGGTGAAATTCACATAACATCAAATTCACTGTTTTAAAGTATGCACATCAGTGTGGGGTGTAGGATGTTCACAATGTTGTCCAACTGTCACCTCTACCTAGTTCAAAACATTATCATCACCCCCAGTGGGGACCTCACACCCATTAGGCAGCCACTCCCATTCCCCTCCCCCAGCCTCTGGCAACCACTAATCTATTTTCCGACTCCATTTGCCTATTCTGGGCATTTCGAATCAACGGGATCAAACAAAAGGTGACCCTATGTGTCTGGTGTCTTTCATTTCCAATTGGCTTTTTAAGGAGATGCTCCTTGGCCCCTCCACCATTACTTCCCTGTGCCTTCCGTTTCCTCATTTTGTCAAATCGGTGAACATTTCCTCTTCTTAGGGTTGTTGTGAGAATTAAGTGAGCCCTGTATGTAAAGTGCTTAGAACGCTGGTAGGAAGCAACCAATAAAAATAGTATAATTACTCCCCCACCCCCAGGGCACCCAGAGACCCTTGTTTATGCTCCTAAGCTCACTGAAGTCCCCTCTGCCATAAATGACCCTTTCCTAGAGAGCACCTTGCAGGGAAATTGCCTGGGCCAACCCTCAGTTTATCAGATCCAGTTTTCTAAAAATCAGTCTGGTCCGGCCAGGCACAGTGGCTCACGCCTGTAATAACAGCACTTTACAGAGGCCGAGGCAGGCAGATCATCTGAGGTAAGGAGTTCAAGACTAACCTGGCCAACATAGTGAAAACCCCATCTCTGCTAATACAAAAATTAGCCAGGTGTGGTGGCGGGCACCTGTAATCCCAGCTACTTGGGAGGCGGAGGCAGGAGAATTGCTTGAACCCTGGAGGCAGAAGTTGCAGTGAGCTGAGATCGCGCCACTGCACTCCAGCCTGGGCGACAGAGAGAGACTCTGTCTAAAAAGAAAAAAACCAGTCTGGTCACCAGGGCAAGCAGATAATTGGGTGGTTAAGAGCTCCGGGGCCTCGTTTCCTGGGGCTGATATAACCAAGTACCACATTCGAGGTGAATTAAAACAATGCACATTTATTCTCTCCCAGCTATGGAGGCCAGAAGTCCAAAATCGAGGTGTGGGCAGGGCTGTGCTCCCTCCAGAAGTTCTAGCAGAAGATTCGACCTATGGCCAGGTGTGGTGGCTCACACCTGTAATCCCAGCACTTTGGGAGGCCAAGTTGGGTGGATCACTTGAGGCCAGGAGCTCCAGACCAGCCTGGCCAACATGGTGAAACCTCATCTCTACTAAAAATACAAAAAACTAGCCAGGCATGATGGCATGTACCTATAATCCCAGCTACTCAGAAGGCTGAGGCACAAGAATCATTTTAACCTAGGAGGCAAATGTTGTAGTAAGCTGAGATTGCACCTCTGCACTCCAGCCCGGAAAACAGAGTGAAACTCTGTCTGAATATAATAATAATAATAATAATAATAAAAAATGTGATTTTTAAAAAAAAAAAAAAAAGAAAGGCTGGGTGCAGTGGTTCACGCCTGTCATCCCAGCATTTTGGGAGGCCAAGGCAGGCAGATCACCTGAGGTTAGGAGCTCGAGACTAGCCTGGCCAACATGGTGAAACCCCATCTCTACAAAAATACAAAAATTAGTCGAGCATGATGGCAGGTGCCTGAAATCCCAGCTACTTGGGAGGCTGAGGTGGAATAATCGCTTGAACCTGGGAGGCAGAGGCTACAGTGAGCCGAGATCATGCCATTGTTCTCCAGCCTTGTCGACAGAGCAAGACTCTGTCTCAAAAAGGAAAAAAAAAAAAGAACTGTCCTGGCCTTTTCCAGCTTCTGGCGGCTCCAGACTGCACGGCTTGCGGCTTGTGGCTCCACTCTCTGCCTCTGTGTTCTCATGGCCTCCTCCCCTGTGTCTCTGTCTGTCTGATAAGAACACTTGTCATTGGATTCAGGGCCCATCCGGATAATCTGGGATGATCTCATCTCAAGATCCTTAAATCAATGACATCTGCCAAAACCCTTTCTCCAAATAAAGTCACATTCACAGTTTTCAGGATTAGGACAAGACATACCTGTGGAGTCCTAATTAGGGAAAAGGAGTCAGGCTGGCGGGACCAGGGGAAAGCAAAAGGAGAAGGCAGATAAGCTGGAAATCTGCCTTTCTTCCTGGTCCAGGACACACAGCCCTCCCGCACAGGCAGCTCTCAATCTTCCTATGCCCAACCATCACCCGTCAGCTGATGGGAAAATACAGGTGAGCTCACTGCGACCTTGGCATTCTCAGTACTTCACAAAGCCCTCTTGAGCACACAGCACAAGCACCATCCCGTGAAATCCCCAGCAAGCCTCTGTCTCATTGCAGTCAGCTCCTCTCTTGCTGATCTGCCCGTTGCACCCTTGCAGCGTATTTTCATATTTTCTTTAATAAATGTGCCTTTCTTTACCTACAACAGTCTTGGTAAATTCTTCTTACCCCCAGGCCACCGGCTCCAGATAGTCACTGACCACCTGTGACAACACCTTTTGGGGAGCCACCATGCAACCTTCCACACACACCTTCAGAGCAGCGTGCATACTAGCACCCACTCCTGGAGCAGCCATGAAGACTGATCAAACCATGCAGGGAGAAAAGAGCCCAGCACCAAGCCAGTGGTGGGTGCTGCCCGGCAGGCAATGACTCCCCTCCTTACTCGAAACATGCCGTCTCCCTCCTGCCCTGGCCTCTTGCAGCCAGTTTCATGAGACTAGATTTGCTCTAGAATCAACTGGTCGATGTTCTAAGTGGTGAGTACCCAGGGCTTGCTTAGAAGCCACAGGACTGGGCTCAGACCAGAAACTTTTTGGACAGAGGACTTGGACCGCTCTTGCTCTTCCCTCTGACAGGCTACAATAAGTGGGCCCTGGGCCCTGTGAAGGGTGGGCATTGCCCAGCAGTCACTGATGGAAATAGGGGCTGAGCTCAAGACACCGTGCCCCAAGTGCCAAGCATGGCCTCCCTCCGTCTTTTGCTGAGACAGTTGGATGAAGCTTGCATCCCCGAAGCTTCTGCAGCCAGGCCTGCTCTGAATTCATCGTACAAGGAAATGGAATGTGAACCCCAGGCTATTTAAAGAACCAGGAGGCTGGGGGCTCGGCGGGGGCCCAGCCAAGCCAGGGTGCCTCGGGTCGGCACAGGGCTCCTCTGTGCACATGGTTTGATTTACAGGAGGGCTGCGAGCGACTCCAACTACAGACAGAGAACTATTTGAAGCAGCTGCCAGATGTTGTGTCTGAATTGGGATTTTACAACTTGCTTACTGGTTAGCAGCCTGCCTCCCGCCAGAGTTCATCTTGCCCCGGAGGGTTCAGGGCCCTGGCAGCTGCTCACAGATCTCCTCTCGGCATCCTGATCCCTCCCGCTCAGCCCGAGCCTGTTCTGCCTTGAGGGCAGCGGGGAGGGTGCCTGGTTTCCGAAGCATGCCACCTTCCTGAGGTGGTAGTGTGGCCCCCGATTTCAGGACATCTTTCAGGCACCCTACGAATGCTCTGGAATGTTCTGTCTGAGCTCTCTGCAGGACCCTCTGGAAGAGGCAGAAATGTCACAAACAGCTTTGCAATGGGGCATCCCTTGGAGCAGATTCTCCACGACAGGGCTGTTTCCAGCCCCTGGGGCATAGCCTGGGAGGTGTGGCAGGTCCTGTTCCTCCCTCCTGGCCCCTCCCACTCATTTCACTTTGGCTGATGCCAGCCTCTTTAATTGGGCTGTGGAAGACCACAGGGCAGCAGGGCTGGGACCCCAGCTCAGCCAGGGGCTTCTGGAAGGATCCCAATCCTCTGGAAATCCCAGTGAACCAGGGAAGCGCCAGGCAGGCACCAGTGGAATCAACCTGTGGACGGAGGCCACTGTGTCCAAGCCAGACCCACCTGCTGGGATAGGTGGAATTTCTCCAAGCAAGACTACTGGGGTTCACTTGGAGTTGGAGGGTGTTTCTTAGCTCCTCTCCACTCCAGGAGGCCTGTGGTGAGAGGCACATGACTCAGTGTTCACGTCCTGAGGCCACTTGGAATGGACATCTCAGAAGGTTTGCTTGGGAGCAAAGCGGGTAACCAGGGAATGAGGTGGGGCGGGGGGTGGGGCGGGCAAGGCGCAGGAGGGAGGAGGTTGTGTAATCAATCTTGTTGCGTGTGAAAGCACACTTGTATCCGTCCAGGAATCCCGAACGCGCCAAAGTGGACAGAGTGTTCAGTCCCCTCCCGAAAGCGCCAGAAATGTTTTGTCCACTGGGAAGGAAAACATCCTCTGCTTGTGCGCTCGAATTTGGCTCTCCCTTGCAAGAGACACCTCGGAGAGCCCCTCATCCGAGCAGCGATCAGTGGCTGCAGGGCGGGGTGTAGAGGGCGTGCAGCCAGCCTCGAGCACCCTGCCTCCCTGCAGGGCAAGAGAAGACCCTTCCAGCCTGTGATTTTGGCAGCCCTAAGGAACTCTTTCTGCACCACCCAACCCCAGCCCTTGCTCCCTTTTTTTTTTTTTGCTTCTGAATCCTTCCGAGAATCAGAAAGAGAGGAGATCATGAGCAGAACGCCCTCTCCCAAGAGCCCAGAAATGGTGGGGGAACTTAGCAAGTTCCCAGGCTGGCCTGCCACAGGGGTGAAGGCTGCGGCTGCAGGAGGGCACACGAACGCAGGCCAGGGCCCAGACGGCCTGAGGTTTGGACTCAGAACACAAGCCACTGCCGATCCCAGGACCCTGGACTAGTCGCCACCTTAGGGAGTCTCAATTTCCTCTGCCTTCAAGTGGGAATAATGACCCCTTCCAGCCAAGCTTGTGGCATTGCGAAGATCAAATGCGATCTGTGTACGGGGCAAGTTCTTGGGAGGCTTCGAAGCCCACACTGCCCAAGGTTTTTTTTCTTTTAATTTTTTTTGGACACAATTTCACTCTGTTGCCCAGGCTGGAGTGCAGTTGTGCAATCTAGGCTCACTGCAAAGTCCGCCTCCTGGGTTCAAGAGATTCTCATGCTTCATCCTCCTAATTCCTCCACCATGCCTAGCTAATTTTTGTATTGTTAGTAGAGATGGGATTTTGCCATGTTGGCTAGGCTGGTCTCCAACTGACCTCAAGCAATCCACCCATCTCGGCCTCCCAAAGTGCTGGGATTACAGGTGTGAGCCACCACACTCAGCCCCAGGGTCTTCATCTAATAGTATTTGTTGGCCAGGCACGGTGGCTCACACCTGTAATCCCAGCACTTTGGGAGGCAGAGGCAGGTGGATTGCCTGAACTCAGGAGACCAGCCTGGGCCACACAGTGAAACCTCATCTCTGCTAAAATACAAAAAATTAGCTGGATGTGGTGGCATGTGCCTGTGTTCCCAGCTACTTGGGAGGCTGAAGCAGGAGGATTGCTTGAACTCGGGAGGTGAAGGTTGCAGTGCGCCAAGATTATGCCACTGCACTCCAACCCGGGGTGACACAGCGAGACTCCATCTCAAAAATAACAATAATAAAAAATAATAATATTTATTTATGAGAAAGAGGGAAAGATAAGCATCCCTAGGAATGCCTATCCCTCCTGGAGAGACCCCTCCCTCTAGCCCAGTGGCTTCTCCTCCTGGGTCTCCTGCAGCCATCCCTGGATGCTGGGGGCCCTCCTGAGCAACCCCACCCCTAGCTTGCTGGATGGATGAGCTGGGGATGCTGTTTCCCCCTGGGGGGATACCCCAAGGCTGAGGCAGCAGCCCAGCCCAGACACTGCTTTGGAGGACGGGCCCTTGAGCACGTCCTGGCCACTTACGAGCCAGTAAGCAGCCTTTCCCTTCTGGGACCTAGCCCAATCTCCAATCTCCATCATCCCATTTGGCAAACATATCATGACCCTTTTGTCTGTGCCAGATACATGTGGACATCAGGATTCAGACTCAGGTCAGGCGTGGTGGCACACAACTATAATCCCAGCACCTTGGGAGGCTAAGGCAGGAGAATCACTTGAACCCGGGAGACAGAGGTTGCAGTGAGCCGACATCGCACCACTGCACTCCAGCCTGGACAACAAGATCAAAACTCTGTCTCAAATGACGCTGGGCTTTGCCAAAGATGAAGGCTGAGGAGGCCGGGGGCTGTGCTTGTTCCTGGGGGAAGTGCTGTCTCCCGACCAGATCTGGCCCCTCTTGGAGCTGCCCAGGCAGTGCCTTCCCTGTGCTTTCACAGAAGCCTTCCCTGCAGCTGCTTGGCCCAATGGGAAGGGCTGGGTCAAGGCCACCCTTGCTGCCTCCTCTTCCTTTTCTTTCCCAGGAATTGACTTTTCTGTTTGGAGCTGAGAAATGGGTCCCCTGAGGATGCCTGCAGCGAGGGGATCTTCCCAGCCAACCTCCTCTCATGCTGCTCATGCAGGCAGAGACTGCTTTGGGCTCGTCCCCCAGGGATCATGCTGGGAGCCAGGATCTGAAAGTAGAAGGAAGCGTGACGGAGGGAAAGGCAGGGAGCTGGTCACACTGGCTGGCATCAGTGACACCCTCGTGTGTGCCGGCACTGCCTAACCTCCTTTACCCCTCATCCCTGCAGTCCTCACACTGAGACGGAGGGTCTACGCTCATCTCCACTTCATGGATGAAGACACCGGGGCTCAGAGCAGCTAAATGCTCATGGAGGCCACAGGTCAAGCCCAAGTCCATGGGCTCACACACACGCTGTGCTGAGCCCCACAGCCCCTGCCTCCCGAGAACTCCAAGAAAGGGAGGGAGACACAGAGTCGCCACAGCCCATGGGCTTCCAGGACCCCGGCCAGTCGCCAGCTGCCAGGGCTTCCCCAAGGGGGGACTCTGAGATGGATTTCTGGAGGGGGAGGCCTGGGGAGACCCCATGCAGAGCAGATGGAGCAAGGGCTCCAAGGAGGGGAAGGTGGGCCCTTAGGAGGGAGGAATGCCATCTCCTGGCTCGGGGTACAGACCAGAGGGGCAGAAACTGGCAAGCGGGGAGGCTGGCAGCAAGGAGGCCCAGGGTGCCCCCTTCTCTCACAGGCATCGGGCAGCTCTTTCACTAAGAGAGTATAGCCTGGGCAACATAGGGAGACCCTGTCTCTACAAAAAAACAAAAAGTCAGGCCAGGCGCAGTGGCTCACACCTAAAATCCCAGCGCTTTGAGAGGCCGAGGAGGTACGATGGCTTGAGCCCAGGAGTTCAAGACCAGCCTAAGCAACATGGTGAAACCCCGTGTCTACTAAAAATACAAAAATTAGCCAGGCGTGGTGGCGCATGCCTGTAGTCCCAGCTGCTCGAGAAGCTGAGGCGGGAGGATCGTGTGAGCCTGGGAGGCAGAGGTTGCAGTGAGCCAAGATCGCACCACTCCATTCCAGCCTGGGCGACAGAGTGAGACTTTGTCTCCAAAACAATAAAGATAAAAGTAAAAAAAAAAAAAAAAACTAAGAGAGTGACACCCAGATTTGGGCGTCTCCAGTATTTCTCACTGGGAAGCCCCCCTGACACACACACATGCCTTTTTTTTGAGACAGGGTCTCACTCTGTCCCCAGGCTGGAGTGAAGTGGTACAACTGTGGCTCACTGCAGCCTCTGCCTCCAAGGCTCAAGCGATCCTCCTGCTCAGCCTCCCAGAGGGCTGGGGTCACAGGTGTGAGCCACCACGCGAGGCCAGTCTGTTTTCACTCCCTCTTCCCCATGTCTGTCTGGAAGCCTCTGCCTTGCACCTTGTGAGTGCTCAGTACATATTTGTAGACTGATTGGGCCAAAGAAAGAGCACGTGAGTGGATAAATGGACCAAGTGGTAAGTTGACTAGGACACAGGACTCCTAGATCAATCTCCAGGGCTCAGCTCCCCCATGGAGCCCAGATAACTGGGGTAGCCAGCAATGGCCTCTGTGCCAAGGGCAGGAGCCCAGGGAGAGGGTGGCAGCTGCTCACCCTGGCTCCCAGGCCAGGGGAGACACCGCTTCCCATCAAGTCTGAGCTGCTCTGGATGGCCTGTCCCAGGTAAGGTGGCCCCTCCATCCCACCCTCCTCCTCCTCCCACAAGTGTGTCTCTGCGGAGGGGGCACCAGCAGGCCTGTCCTGGCTTTTCCAGGGCCATGTCTCTCCTTGTTTTCTCTGAAAACATTCCTGTGTCCAAAACAAATGAGGACAATTGACCTAGCCGAGGTTACCTTGGTCTTCCTGGCCCAGTGTCGGTTCCCAGCTTATTTTTACGAGCTGTTTAATCTGCACACTGTCCTCTGTTCTCAGTAAATGAGGCGGCACATTCCAGGATGGCCTCGAATGATAACACCAGCCGTCTAGACGGAGGCCGGCCCACTGACACTATCATCAATAAAAATAGCTTTGTGCTCCAGTCTCTCGCCAGAGCCCGGGAGGGGCCGGCACATTCCCCGCAGGCTGGCTGTGCCAGGGCTCACCCAGTCTCCCTGCCTGGCTCTGCCCCGCACCCCATGCCCAGGGGAGCCTGGAAGAGCCGACACCGCCTGTGGGCAGGAGGGAGGAGGTGGGTGTTCCTGGAGTGGCCCACCGGGGCCATTTGGTGAAGCATGCCCCGACCCCTCCTGGACGCTCCCCACCCCACGTGGCCTGGGGAAGCTGCTTGGGCAGTGGATACCCAGGCGGTCATATGGGGCTTTACTTTGTTTTTGTTTTCTAAGGCAGATTCTGGCTCTGTTGCCCAGGCTGGAGTGCAATGGTGTGATCTCAGCTCATTGCAGCCTCCAGTTCCCGGGTTCAAGCAATTCTCGTGTCGTGGTCCCCCAAGTAGCTGGAACTTGAGGTGTGTAACACCACATCCAGCCGCAAGAAAGGGATCCGGAGAAAACACTGGGAGACGGAAGGGGAAACAAGGAAGGGCGAAGAAAAGAAGGGAAGACCAGCCGCTCATCTCCTCCCCAGGGACAGGGTCAGCAGGAAGAATGGGGTGAAGATGGCCCATCCAGAAAGGACCAGGCCCAGGGCAGGACAAAACCGCCAAGTCTCTTGACTTGTCACCAACCCTCCTTCCCCAACACATAGGAGGAGCTAAAACAGAGGCAGAGGGAAGAATGAAGAGGAGTCCGGAGAGTTTCAATGCGCAGACCTAGGCATTTTACACTTGAAAATGACAGGGGCGGGGCACGGTGGCTCACACCTGTAATCCCAGAACTTTGGGAGGCCAAGGCGGACGGATCACTTGAGGTCAGGGGTTCAAGACTGGCCTGGCCAACATGGTGAAACCCTGACTCTACTGAAAATACAAAAAAAATTTAGCCAGGCATGATGGCATACGCTTGTAATCCCAGCTACTAGGGAGGCTGAGGCATGAGAATCACTTGAACCTAAGAGACAGAGGTTGCAGTGAGCCGAGATTGCACCACTGCACTCCAGCTTGGGTGACAGAGTGAGACTTTGTCAAAAAAAATAAAGAAAGAGAGAGAGAAAGAAAGAAAGAGAAAATGATAGGAAAATCTGTGAGTCAAAGGCCAGGGAAGAGTAGTTTGACCTTGCACAGCTGGCAGGGACTGAAGCAAAAATCAAAGGGCTCTAGGCTATTCCAGAAACCAGCTCCAAAAGCCCGTGCAAAGCCCCCCAGAGCACCCCACCTCGTTTAATGCTAGCAGCGCTCCTACAAGGTTGGATTTCTGTCCTCTTTTTACAGAGGAGGAAACTGAGGCACAAAAGGGGAAAGACTTGACCGAAGTGTGACTCACAGGTGGCAGGAGACAGGGCCAGGGTTCAGACAGAGACTGCTCTGACTTCAAGCCGGGCCTTGTCCCCCTCGGCCTCTCCGTGCCCCGCACTGCCTGGCACTGCGTTAGCTCAAGACGTGTTTATTCAATGCACGATCTGGAATAGACAGAGCCTCCTGTCTCACACATCAGCCACTGAAACAAGCATTTGTTGAGGATGTCGAGGGTTACAAAGGCAGCATCAGGCCAGCAGCCCTGACTTCATGGGCCCCCAGGCACAAGCCGGTCAGAGGGGAGACAAGAGGAAAACATCCACACACAGGACCTAACTGTAGGGGCCTGGCTCCGCTGCACCCTGGGGGGGAAGAGGCTGGGCTTTTAGATGTGAGCGTGGCACCTGCTGAATATCTTATAAGGCCTGGGTAATCTGCTCACATCCAAAGTCCCACTAGAGCCTCTCAAAAAAGGGGGCCCCATTTTTACAGCAAGAGAAACCAAGGCCCAGAGGATTCAAGGGCAGTCCAGGGTCACATAACCTGATTATGGTAAGCAGGCTTCCTCCAGAGCCTCTGTGGGGGGCATCTGGGGCCCCAGTGCCTGAAGCTGGAAGGGCACACTTTGAAGGAGCAGCTTGGCAGCTACCATGCAGCTGAGTCATCCGTCCCTGGGGAGGGTTTATGGTATTGAAGTCCTTGTGACCAGGGTCTTCGGAGGTGAGGACTAAATTCTGACCTTTTTTTCTCTCTCTTTTTTTTTTGGATGGAGTCTCGCTCTGTCACCCAGGCTGGAGTGCAGTGATGAGGTCTTGGCTCACTGCAACTTACGCCCCTTGAGTTCAAGCAATTCTCCTGCCTCAGCCTCCCGAGTAGCTGGGATTACAGACGCCTGCCACCACGTCCAGCTAATTTTTTTTTGTATTTTTAGTAAACACGGGGTTTTACCATGTTGGCCAGGCTGTTCTCAACCACATGACCTCGTGATCCGACCACCTTGGCCCCCCAAAGCATGGGGATTACAGGCGTGAGCCACTGCACCCGACCCCTTTTTTCTCTCTTGCCCAAATTCCTATCTAAGGGGCCTAGGGAGTATGAAAGGAAAATAAATCTTGGAATCCCAAAATCACGAATCAAAGGGAAAAGTCAAGCTGGGAACTGCTTAGGGCAAACCAGCCTCCCATTCCATTCCTTAAAAAAATAGCTACTGGCCGGGACGGTGGCTCTCGCCTGTAATCCCAGCACTTTGGGAGGCCAAGGCAGGCAGATCACGAGGTCAAGAGATCAAGACCATCCTGGCCAACATGGTGAAACCCCATCTCTACTAAAAATTAGCCGGGCCTGGTGGCATGCACCTGTGGTCCCAGCTACTTGGGAGGCTGAGGCAGAAGAATTGCTTGAACCTGGGAGGTGGAGGTTGCAGTGAGCTGAGATTGCACCACTGCACTCCAGCCTGGTGAAAGAGCCA
>NW_016107330.1:574536-579388 GCF_001604975.1 Cebus imitator
AAAAAAAAAAAAAGATAGAAAATGTATTAAGAGGCCAGCCACAGTGGCTAAGACCTGTAATCTCAGCACTTTGGGAGGCCGAGGCAGGCAGATCATGAATGAGGTCAAGAGATGGAGACCATCCCAGCCAACATAGTTAAACCCCAATTCCCCTAAAAATACAAAAATTAGCTCGGCATGGTGGTGCATGCCTGTTGTCCCAGCTACTCCAGAGACTGGGGCAGGAGAATTACCTGAACCCGGGAGGTGGAGGTTTCAGTGAGCTGTGATGCTGCCACCGCACTCCAGCCTGGCAACAGAACAAGATTCTGTCTCAAAAAAATAAAATAAAAAAGAAAAGAAAAATAGCAACTAAGATTTTTAAAAAGCTACATACCTCTCACATAATTTGTCCACAAGGAATTTCCTTGTGGACAAAGGACAGACCAAACTCAGTTGTCCCTCTGCTCACTGAGAAACATACGTATCTGATTGCTTCCTTTGGAAAGGCTAATCAGAAACTCAGAATAATGCAACTACTTGTCTGTTAATCTACCTATGACCTGGAAGCCCCCTCCCCGATTTAAATTGTCCCGCCTTTGCAGATCAAACCAATGTACATTTACATATATTGATTAATGTTTCATGTCTCCCTAAAATGTACAAAACCAAGCTGTGCCTGACCACCTTGTATAATATACATGTCATCAGGACCTCCTGAAGCTGTGTCACAGGCGTGTCCTAAGCTTGGCAAAATAAACTTCCTAAATTAAGACTTGTCTCAAGCCAGGCATGGTAGCTAACGCCTGTAATCCCAGCACTTTGTGAGGCCGAGTGGGCAGATCACCTGAGGTCGGGAGTTCAAGACAAGCTTGACCAACACTGAGAAACCCTGTCTCTACTAAAAATACAAAATTAGCCAGGTGTGGTGGTGCACGCCTGTGACCCCAGCTATTCGGGAGGCTGAGGCAGGAGAAACGCTTGAACCCAGGAGGCGGAGGTTGCAGTGAGCTGAGATTGTGCCATTGCATTCCAGCCTGGGCAACAAGAGTGAAACTCTGTCCAAAAAAAAAGACGGGTCTCAGATACTCTGGTTTACAGGTGTCACACTCTAGAAACCATAGAACCTCATCAGATAGGTGTAGTTAACCCAATATAACGTGGCTTACTTTTCAACCTGACTCCGGCATAACTTCACATGACAGATAAAGAAACAAATAAAGAGGGAAATCCATCAGGCGTGATGACTCAAGTCTGTGATCTCAGCATTGGGAGGCTGAGATCGCTTGATCAAGAGGATCGCTTGATCCCAGGAGTTCAAGACCAACCTGGGCAGCATGGTGAAACTCTGTCTCTATAAAAAATAAAATAAATAGCCAACATGGTGGTCCCAGCATATCTGTAGTCCCAGCTACTCAGGAGGCTGAGGTAGGAGGATCACTTGAGCCTGGGAGGTGGAGGCTGCAGTGAGCCCACATCAGCCACTGCACTCCAGCCTGAGTGGGGGAAATTTGCATCTGTAAAGAATTTCTATTAACTAAAATTTTTCCCCCTTCCTGGCCCTCCCAATCCTGAAGAGATAATTGAGAGTCTTGCACCATTTAAAGGTCTGAGTAGGAAACATTGGCCATACTTTGTCTCTAAGGGTGCTCACCCAGGAGACTTCATAAGAAGCTTGGTCTCCACAACCTCTTATCTTTCTTTCTTTCTTTCTTCTTTCTTTCTTTCCTTTCTTTTCTTTCTTTCTTGATGGGGTTTCACCATGTTGGCCAGACTGGTCTTGAACTCCTGACCTCGTGATCCGCCCACCTCAGCCTCCCAAAGTGCTGGGATTACAGGCATCAGCCACTGCGCCCAGCCACAACCCTTTATCTTAACCCAGAAACTCCTTTCTACTGATTCCAGGTTTTTAGATAACTCTTTCAACCAATTGCCAAGCAGCAAATCTTTGAATTCACCTATGACCTGTAAGCCACACCCCCACTGCCCCACACTCCCACCCTCCACATGGTCCCACCTTTCTGGACTGAACCAATGCATTCCGCACATGTGTTGCTGATGGCTGATGTCTCCCCAAAATGCATAAAACCAAGCTGTAACCCAACCACCTTGGGCACACGTTCTCAGGACCTCCTGGGCAATGTCTTGGGTCATAGTCCTCACATTTGGCTCAGAATAAATCTCTTCAAATACTTTACAGAGTTTGGCTTTTTCAACAGGGGGCCGGTTCCCATGCGGCAGCCTGGGTCTTCTCCAACCAATACACCACATCCAAGAGCTTGTGTCTCCCTCCCCAGGCCTCCGCCTGGGAGGACCGCTGCTGAAACCGCCTTTGCAAAATTATGACTGAGACAGTGAACAAGATCTAACGTAACCACCTCCATCTTTCTTCTAGCCTTCAAGCTGTCCTTGTTCATTCCTGGGCCTAGGCTGAACTGACGTTGGGAGAAACTTAGAGTTTAAACAAAGCCCTTTCCCAAAGCAGCCCTCCGTCTTGCCTGAGCACTAGATTGCCTTTGTAGGACTAACATTAGCCACCAGATCAGAAACGATGGTTTAGGAGTCATGTAGCTGGAGTCTGCAAGATGCTGAGCCTTCCTAAACTGCTCCTAAGATCAGTGCTTGGGCCGGGTGTGGTGGCTCACGCCTGTAATCCTAGCACTTTGGGAGGCCGAGGTGGGTGGATCACCTGAGGTCAGGAGTTCAAGACCAGCCTGGCCATCATGGTGAAACCCCATCTTATTAAAACATATATATATATATATGTAAAAAGATCAGTGCTCGAGGCTGGGCGCGGTGGCTCATGCCTGTAATTCCAGCACTTTGGGAGGCTGAGGCAGGCAGATCACCTTCAGTCAGGAGTTCAAGGCCAGCCTGACATGGCAAAACCCCATCTCCACTAAAAATACAAAAAGCGGCTGGGCGTGGTGGCTCACACCTGTAATCCAAGCACTTTGGAGGCCAAGGCGGGCGGATCAACTGAGGTTGGGAGTTCAAGACCAGCCTGACCAACATGGTGAAACCCCATCTTAAAAAATAATAATAATAAATTAAAAATTAAAAAAATTAAAAAAAATACAAAAAGCAGCCCAATGTGGTGGCAGGTGCCTATAAATCTCAGCTATTTGGGAGGCTGAGGCAGGAGAATCATTTGAACCCAGAAGTCGGAGGTTGCAGTGAGCAAGATCTTGCCACTGCACTCCAGCCTGAGCAACAGAGGGAGACTCTGTCTCAAAAAAACTAAAAATAAAAAATAAGATCAATGCCTGAGATGTTTTGCAGACCATGTACTTGATGGTGTTTATCGAGCTGGCACCACCCAGATCAATAAGCTGGCTCATCTGATCTTTCGGCCCCTACCCAGGAACTGATTCAGCGCAAGAAGACAGCTCCGACTCCCTGTGATTTCATTTCTGACTGATCAGCACTCCTGGCTCACTGGCTTCCCCTACCCACCAAGTTATCCTTAAAAACTCTGTTCCCCGAATGCTCGGGGAGAATGATTTGAGTAGTAATAAAACTCTGGTCAGCACAGCCGGCTCTGCATGAATTACTCTCTCTATTGCAATTCCCCTGTCTTGATGAATCGGTTCTGTCTAGGCAGCAGGCAAGGGGAACCCCTTGGGTGGTTACATTGTGATATGGAAGAAGAAGCCCCAGTGCCATGTCCACCCTCCCCCTTCTCTCCCTCAGTTGACCAATGAAGCCTCTGCCTGCCTTCCCTGGCACACTAGAGCTTCGGAGCCTAAGCTACACCTGTTCTTCCCAGAAGTCTCAGCAGTACCTTGATTTTCCTCTGGGAAACCACCTTTCAGGCATGTGACCCAGTTCACCAGTGGCTTCCCTGAGACCCTCCCAGGCACGGTGGGGAAAGCAGCTCTCTTTCTGCTGAGACTCTGGAGCTGGTAGGATGAGGGTCCAGAGAGGCTGGGAGGCATCATAGCCCGGCTGCTGCAGAAGGAACGAGCTCCCGGGGGAGACGGGTGCATTGACACAAGGGATGCGCCTATTCCAGGCCGGCACGTGCTCACAGGAGTCCAGAGGTGGTTCAGGCCAGTCCATCCCCAGAATTTTGAGGCACATGAGCCAATACAGTCTCTCTTTTGCTAAAGCTAGTTGAAACTGGGTTTCTCTCACCTGCAGCAAGCGTACCATCAGGCCCCCCTCCTCCTGAAGGACCCGAAGGACCCCTCCCAGAGGCAGAACTGGCTTTCCTGGGACCTTGAGAGAGGGAGGACATTGCCCATGGCAGTGACACCCCATGGTCAAGAGCACCAGTCTTGAGGCCAACTTTGGCCCCATCTCAGCGGCAAGGCCTTGGGCAAGTACCTGGGCCTCTTGGGGCCTCTGTCCCTTCATTTCAAGTGGGAGTGACAGTAATTGTGAGGACAGAAGGAGATGGAGTCGGTGCTCCATGTCAGTCACTGCAGCCATCAGTGTCCCAAAAGGAAATGACAGCACCATCAGGATAATTCTAGGAGGGCTTATTTACAAGGTGGGGCTCTAGGGGAACCCCAAAGAGAGGTGGAAAGCGAAGGAACCCAGGGCTGGCAGTAGCAGCGCTGTCTCCTAGGCCCAAAGGATGATGGTGGGGAGCAATCTCCCAAAACAGAATGCAAGCCGGGCATAGCAGGACACCCGGAGGGGAGGAGTGACTTCAGTCAAGGGACATGGCCAGTCCAAGGGGCCTTGCGTCGGGTTAACACATATCCCCAAAGATTCACATCCACCCAGAATCTCAGAATGTGACCTTATTTGAAAATAGGTTCTAGGCTGAGTGCAGTGGCTCATGCCTGTAATCCCAGGACTTTGGGAGGCCGAGGCAGGTGGATCACCTGAGGTCGGGAGTTCAAGACCAGTCTGACCAACGTGG
>NW_016107330.1:579443-583314 GCF_001604975.1 Cebus imitator
AAAATTAGTCAGGCGTGCTGGCACATACCTGTAATCCCAGCTACTCGGGAGGCTAAGGCAGGAGAATCACTTGAATCTAGGAGGCAGAAGTTGCGGTGAGCCAAGATCACACCATTGCACTCCAGCCTGGGCAAGAAGAGCAAAGCTCCATCAAGAAAGAAAAAAGAGGCGGGGGGAGGTAGGGGAAAGAAAGAAAAAGAAAGAGAGAAAGAAAGAAAGAAAAAAGAAAGTGAGAGAGAGAAAGAAGAGAAAGAAAGAAAGAAGAGAAAGAAAGAAAGAAAGAAAGAAGAAAGAAAGAAAGAAGAAGGAAGAAAGAAAGAAAGAGAAAGAGAGAGAGAAGGAAGGAAGGAAGGAAGGAAAGAAGAAAATAGGTTCATTTGCTGATGTAACCAGTTAAGGATCCAGAGATGAAGTCATCCTGGTTTTAGGGAGGGGCCCTAAATCCAATGACAGGTGTTTCTATAAGAGGAGGGGCCGGGCGCAGTGGCTCATGAGCAATTTGGGAGGCCGAGGCGGGCGCATCGCTTGAGGTCAGCAGTTGGCAACCAGCCTGGCCAACATGGGGAAACCCCATCTCTACTAATAATACAAAAATTAGCCAGGCGTGGTGGTACATGCCTTCAGTCTGTCTCAGCTATTTGGGAGGCTGAGGCACGAGAATCACTTGGACCTGGGAGGCAAAGGTTGTAGTGAATAGTGAGCTGAGATTACACCACTGCACTCCAGTCTGAGCGACAGAGTGAAACCGTCTAAAAAAAAAAAAGAAGAAAGGACCTAGGGGTTGGGGGGGAGGTGGAGCCAGGATCCAGAGGGGCAAGAGAAAGGCAGAAGAGAGGAGTGATGGTTGCAGTGACATCCCACCCTGATGTCTACAGGAAGTCTGTGGCTCTTCAGTCCCCACTGCATCCACAGAGACCTCGAAGGCCCCTTGCCTGCCCACCTGGCTGTCATGCTGCTGCCGCTGCTGCTGAGAACATGGGCATCTTGGTCTATTTCCTCCTTGCTGGTTATCACATGTGCATCCACAAGACTGCTCCAGAGACCCACCCTTGCTTTCTTTTCCCATGCCCACATACTGATCTAGACCATCATGGAACAAAACATTAGAAAACAGGGTCTCCCTTTGCAGAAGAGAGAACCGAGGATTGTGTTCACCAGGGAGGGGCAAGGCGAGGAGACTTGCAACAGTTTTGCTTCAATCATCTTTTGCCAGCTCCTCCACCAAATACCAAACCCCAGGCCCCTCAACCACCCCCAGCCAGGGTCCCGGAGACCAGCGAACACACCCCAACCAGCTTCATGATCCCCCGCTCCAGTGGCTCCCGCTGAGTCCGTGCCAGCAACTGAGCTCTGCATACATTTTCTGATTACAAATTGCCAGGAAAGGGCTAAACGTGTCCACTGCCTCTCTGGCCTCCAAAATTACAGTTCTCCATTTTTTCCCATGCAGTAGATGTAATAGATGGAAGACATTCATGTAAGAAATACGCTTCGATTTTTTTTTTTTTTAATAATAGAGACGGGGTCTCTCTATGTTGCCCAGGCTGGAGTGCAGTGGCTATTCACAGGCACAATCCCACTACTGATCAGCACGGGAGTTTTTGACCTGCTCCGTTTCTGACCTGGTCCGGTTCACCCCTCCTTAGGCAACCTGGTGGTCCCCTGCTCCCGGGAGGTCACCGTATTGATGCCGAACTTAGTGCAGACACCAAATCGGCATAGCGCACTGCAGCCAGAACTCCTGGGCTCAAGCGATCCTCCAACCTCGGCCTCCCGAGTAGCTGGGACTGCAGGCACGTGCCACCGCGCCCAGCAGTACGCTCCGATTTTAATGGAAGCTCCCAAAATAAAATTGTGCACAGAGCAGTACCATAATTGATAATTACCCCCCAAAAACGCTAAATGGCAGTGACTGACATAAAGACAGGCTGAGGGTCCCACACAGCTGGCTGGAACTCCACCCTCTCTCCCACCTGAGAACATGAATGGCTGGGAGTGACATTAGCAGAGGGCTTTTGGGGTTGCAAGTAACAGAATCCTACTTCAAACGAGGGTAAGTAAAACAGGGGCGTTAGTGTTTTGTGTATCAGAAAAGCTGAAGTGCAGTTTGATTGAAGCTTGACTAGGGTGGCTGGGGAGCACCCACCCTGTCATCTCTCTCAGCTCAGGGTCCCTGGTTTTCTTGCATGGGGTCCGTCAAGAGGTGGGCTCTCCCCCGACAGTGCTCAGGCGGCTGCCAGCCCCCCAGGGCTTACATTGATTCTCAGCCACCTCTAAGGAGTGATTTTTCTCTCCCCAACAATGTCTGCAAATGTCCCCAAACAGAGCCCTGTTGACTCCCTGGCCACCTGCACTGTGACCAGGGAGATGCCCTCTTCTGATTAATTTTCTGTCACATGCACCAAGGAGCCAGGGCACGATGGGCTAGCTCTACCCGAACCCAGGACTGAGAGTAGGGAGCGGAGGTTCCCAAAAGAAGGTCCAGAAGCTGTCACCAGAAGAGAAACCAACACCCAGCAGGGCAGGCAAGACCACGGGTGGCCGCTGTGAGGTTCTTGCAGCTGCTGTAGCGAACAGCCACATAAATCAATGCTTAAAACAACACAAATGTATTAACGTACAGTTCTGGAGACCAGAAGTGCTGGAAGCAATACGTCAGCTGGGCTAGTTCCTTTTGGAAGCTCTAAGGGAGAATCTGTTTCCTTGCACTTTCCAGCTTCTAAAGGCCACCTGAATTCCTTGGCTCTTGGCCCCATCCACCCTCTTCAAAACCAGCAGAGCATAACATCTTCCGGTCTCTCTTCTATTCCTTTCTCTGTCTCTGTCTCTCTCTGACTGTTTTTATGCTTGTGTCTCTCTCTCCCATCTGTCTCTCTCTTTCTCTCCCTCTCTCTTTCTTATAACGACCCTTGATATTAGGACTACTTGGGTAATCCCATCTCAAGGTCTTTAATTGAATCATGACTACAAAATCTCTTTTGCCATGTAAACATCTTCAGATGGTCATTATTCTATCCACCATGTCCCAATGAGAATTAGCCTCACCTCCATCTGAATATGCTTACAGTGAAGCCCTAACTCTCACTCAGGGCAAGTTATTCGTCCCTGCCTCAGAGGGCCGTCGATAAGTCAGACCCCTGCAGTGGAGAAGGCTACCCCTGACCTTTAACCTATGCACACAGGGTCTAGCATTCAGTCCAGTGGCAGACAGAGAACCTTCCCCAGAAAGCACCAGGGGTTGCAGGCTCGGAGGCCCAGCAGCCACACACATGGGGAACTGTGTCCTTGCAGGTCACTGCCCAGATCTCCAGGAAGCCAAAGGAAGATAAATCCATGGAGCAGAATCCCTGTGCAGAGGAGAAAACGCCACCAGCCTCCTCACCTCCACTTGCATGGGGTCTTGGGGCAGAATTCCAGGTTCAATACAGAGCCTTAAGATTTATTTTAGGGCACAGTGGCTCACACCTGGAATCTCAACACTTTGGGAGGCCAAGATAGGCAGATCATTTGAGGTCAGGAGTTCAAGACCAGCCTGACCAACATGGTGAAATGCCGTCTCTACTAAAAATACAAAAATTAGCCGGGTGTGGTGGTGAGCACCTGTAGTCCCAGCTACTCAGGAGGCTAAGGCAGGAGAATCACTTGAACCTGGGAGGTGGAGGTTGCAGTGAGCCAAGATTGTGTCATTGCACCCCAGCCTGGGCAACAGGGCAAGACTTTGTCTCAAGGAAAAAAAGATGTATTTTTTGGCTGGGCGTGGTGGCTCACCCCTGTAATTCCAACACTTTGGAAGCACGAGGCAGAAGGATCACTTGAGCCAAGGAGTTCGAGAGCAGCCTGGGTAATGCAGGGAGACACCATCACTACCAAA
>NW_016107330.1:584024-623063 GCF_001604975.1 Cebus imitator
TAGAGACAGGGTTTCACCATGTTGACCAGGATGGTCTCGATCTCTTGACCTCGTGATCCACCCGCCTCGGCCTCCCAAAGTGCTGGGATTACAGGCTTGAGCCACCGCGCCCGACCTCTTTCTTTCTTTCCTTCTTTCTCTCTCTCTCTTTCTTCCTTCCTTTTTCTTTCTTTCTTTCTTTTTCTTTTCTTTCTTTCTTTTCTTCCTTCCTTTATCTCTCTCTCTCTTTCTTTCTCTCTCTTTCTTTCTTCCTTCCTTCCTTTCTTTCTCTCTCTCTCTCTCTCTCTTTTTTTCAAGTGGACAGGGTCTCACTCAGTTACCCGGGCTGGAGTGCACTGGTGCAATCATAGCTCACTTCAGCCTCAACTTCCCAGGCTCAAGTGATCCTCCTGCCTCAGCCTCCTGAGTAGCTGGGACTGCAAGCACATACTATCACACCTGGCTAATTTTCGATTTTTTGTAGAGATGGGGTTTCACTGTGTTGCCCAGGCTGGTCTCGAACTCCTGGACACAAGCCATCCTCCTGCCTCAGCCTCCCAAACTGTTGGGATTACAAGGCCCGGCCTGGCCCTTGCTGTTTGTTTCCTCCAAGAGGAACAAGGGCCTTATCGGACTGGGGGCATCCACTTCCCCAAGTGGAAACCTCAGCCTGGTCTTGGCCAGAGCTGGCTTACGAGCTAGAATCAGTGCAGTCCACCTGGCCAGAGACGTTGATGGCCCAGGCCATCCCAGCCTCGGGGGCCCAGAGGGAAAAGAAGTTCAGCTCTGGTACCTCTGGCTCCTGGAAGAGGAGGTGGGCTCCTGCAGATTTCTGCCTTGGGATGGATTCTGGAGCCCAGGATCCCCTGTCCAGGCCTGGATGAGCCAGCGGTGGGAGATGCTGTGAATATTTTTCAGTGAGGTCCATGACAGAGCTCAGAAGCCATCCTGTGCGTGGCGTGCAAGTCCAGGCCCTTCGGCAGCAGCTCCCGGGAGCCTCTCGCCGAGGCCTGCCAGCCACACCCTTGGACGGGCCAGGTTTTTCCTGAGTGGAAGCAGGGTTCAGACCGATGTGCCCTGCAGGACTGGAGCCCCACAGGCTATCCGGGTCCCACAGAAAAGGTGGGGGATTCTGGCCAGCAGCCGGGGAGGGGACAAAAGGGGATGCTGAGAAGCTTTCAGGCCGTTTCCCCACCCTCCTGAGTCACACGGGAATGTCTGAGACCAGGAGGCAGGTGGGGGGGCGGGAAGGGGCGGAGTGCTTTTCTGCAGCCTCTGCCAGGATCCCAGTGGGGGCAGGAGGAGAGACGGCCCAGAGCTGGGCGAGGAGAGCTGGAGAGAGGCTGAGGAGGATACAGCTGCAGCCTCAAGCCCAGACACCACTTCCTCTCTCCCACCCCTCCCTCCTTTCCAGCAATGTGGCCCACCAAAGACCTCATCCTCGGGAAACGCAGCCATGTCCCACCCGGGGGGGGGGGGCGCCAGGGCTCCCCATCCCCGGCTGAGCCCAGGGTAGCACCACGCCTGGCCTCACCTCCCTCCACTCGCCCGCCCGTGAGGGCTGCTGCCCTCACCCATGGCTTCTAGACGATCGCCTCCCCTTTCACCCCATCCTCAACACCTCGCACCAGGCATACAGCTGGAGCCCAATAAATCCCAGTTTCCCCTCCTCTGCTGTACCACACAGAGATTTTCCAGGTCCTCACTTGGCCTGATACACTCATCCAAGGACGTGGACAAATTAGAAACTATTTTATTTATTTATTTTTATTTTTATTTATTTATATATATGTATATTTGAGACGGAGTCTTGCTCTGTTGCCCAGGCTGCAGTGCAGTGGTGCCATGTTGGCTCACTGCAGCCTCTGCCTCTTGGGTTCAAGCAATTCTCCTGCCACAGCCTCCTAAGTAGCTGGGATTACAGACACTCACCACCACACCTGGCTAACTTCTGTATTTTTGTAGAGATGGGATTTCATGTTGGCCAGGCTGGTCTCGAACTCCTGAGCTCAGGTGATCTGCCTACCTTGGCATCCCAAAGTGCTAGGATTATAGGTGTGAGCCACTATGCCCAACTACTTATTTATTTATAGATGGAGTCTCGCTCTGTCGCCCAGGCTGGAGTGCAGTGGCACAATCTGAGGCTCACTGCAACCTCTGCCTCCTGGGTTCAAGTGATTCTCCCACCTCAGCCTCCCAAGTAGCTGGGATATAGGCACACACCACCACGCCCAGCTGATTTTTTTGCATTTTCAGTAGAGAAGGGGTTTCGCCATGTTAGCCAGGCTGATTTCGAACTCCTAGCCTCAAGTGATCCACCCACCTCAGCCTCCCAAAGTGATGGAATTACAGGTGTGAGCCACCACACCTAGCCCAAATTAGGAACTAAATCATCAGCAAAAGCTGAGATGCTCACCCCTGAAAGAGGCAGCTGAGGACCAGCTAGGGTGGGAGGGGGTTGGGGGAGCGGGGTCCTTGCCCGGCTCTGCCCCAGGGAGATGCTGCTACAGACTCTGCCTGTGCTGTAGCCCCAGGCTGCCCTCGAGCTCCCACTTCCAGCAGGGTCCCCACTGTCACCGAGACCCAGAGCTGCTGCTTCTGCATCAGGCTTGTTTGCTATTTGATGCTTCGGGCAAGTAAAGCTGTGTTTTGCCAGCTGCCGGCTGGCAGCTCAGCCCATCCTGCAGCTGGAGGCCCGAGCGGGGGGTGGGGGGCCCAGGGAGCCCTTTGAAGTCCCTGTCTTAGCTGACAGCCCTCCCCTCTGGCCTCCCACCAGGGAATCTCACTGCCTTTGGTATGGACAAATAGCCACAAAGCTCAGAAAGCATAGCCACCTTTCCCAAAAATGTCCAGCCCGGCCCAGCCCTGCTGGAAGCCACTGCACATGGTTCTTGGGGCTGAGACCATGGCTTTCTGCAAACTGATGTGGCCTTTGGGTGCAGCAGTGGAACCAGGGGACATCAGGGTGGCCCCAACCTAGAACCCAGGTCCCGGCCACCTCTCACACAGGCTGGGGTAGGAGAGGCGTCAGCGGAAGTTCAGTGGCAGCTGCTCCCTTTGCACCGGGAACTAGAGGCTGGACAGCTGGGATTAGTCAGAGGTTCCGAGTTGTGTCCTCCGCCAGCTCAACCATGGGGACCTCCTCTGAGTGGAAACCCCAGCCTGGGCTTGGCCAGAGCTGGCTTAGGAGCTGGAAACAGCCCAATCCACCTGGCCAGAGACTTTGATGGCCCAGTCCACGCCAGCCTCATGGGGTCCACAGGGGAGAGAAGTTCAGCTCAGAAATCTCTAGCTCCTGGAAGTGGAGGTGGGCACCTTCCTGCCGGAGCCAGGTGACTTTAATTCAGCTACCCGCAAACTTCCCTGGTCCCTCCTCTGTGCCAAACCCAGGGCAGGTGCCAAGATACAGAGAGAGACCAAACTCAGTCCCTACCCTAAAGGAATTTACAGTCAGGTCAAATAACGGCAACCTGCGTGTCTGTGCCCATGGGGCAGAGGCCCAGAGACGCAGCCTAGGACCGAGCTGAGCTGACTGGCTTTGCTGGAAGTGGGTGAAAGCGCTGCAGAGGCCTGGGAGGCCGGTGGCCAGGCCCCTGGCGGTGGGGGTTCTTTCATTCATCAGTCCCCTCCTAGCACCGACAGAGTGCCAGGCCCTGGGAGGGCCAGCCCTGCACCCCAAAGCTGCTAAGGCCAGGAGGCGGGTGGCCGCAGCCACACCTGCCCATCCCTCAGTCAGGGGAAGTGACTCGTCTCTGAGGCTCCTGCAGGCTGGCTCCCAGGGGGGTATGCAGGAAAGAGTTTGCAGGTTTCACGGCCACTACAGTCAGGCTTAGGCCTAAGGAGGGTGCAGTCCAAGCCGGCAGGTTCTAATTAAGGGACTGGCCTCCTTGCAGCCACCCAGGGGCCTGGGGGCTTCGCCAGTGTGTAGAGCAGCCAGCGCTGTTTTGCACAGCGTCTCCCAGCAACGGGGGCCGCTCTAATGTGGAGCCAGGTACCCTGGGAGCCGCTGTGGGCAGCAGCCAGCCACGCAGTCCGGGCTCATGCATTATCCCTTCCAGGTGCTTCCCCACTACCAGGCTGACCTGGGGGGACACAGATCCCTGCTACAGCATGGGGAGAGCTGCCCTCTCCCAGCCCGGGTCAGTGCTGCCAGAACCCAAAGGAACTGGGGACCGAGGCTGGGTCTGTGCCTCCCTTCACCACCTCAGGTTGCCCTAAATGAGCATTCTAAAACAAAACGAGGCTGGGCACAGTGGCTCAAGCCTGTAATCCCAGCACTTTGGGAGGCCAAAGTGGGTGGATCACTTGAGGTCAAGAGTTTGAGACCAGCCTGGTCAATGTGGTGAAACTCCATCTCTACTAAAACCACAAAAAATTAGCCAGGCCGGGCGTGGTGGTACACCCCTATGGTCCCAGCTACACAGGAGGCTGAGGCACAAGAATTGCTTGAACCCAGGGGTTGCAGTGAGCTGAAATTGTGCCACTGCACTCCAGCCTGGGCGACAGAGTGAGCCTCGGTTTCAAAATAAATAAATAAATAAAATAGGCTGGACGAGGTGGCTCACACCTGTAATCCCAGCACTTTGGGAGGCTGAGGCAGGCAGATCACAAGGTCAGAAGTTCGAGACCAGCCTGGACAACATAGTGAAACCCCATCTGCACTAAAAATACAAAAAAAATTAGCCGGGTGAGGTAGCAGATGCCTGTAATTCCAGGTACTCAGGAGGCTGACGCAGGAGAATCGCTTGAACCCATGAGGCAGAGGTTGCAGTGAGCCGAGATCACGCATTGTACTCCAGCTGAGCGACAGTGCAAGACTCCATCTCAAAAATTAAAATTAAATTAAATTAAAATAAAACAAACCAAGAACGAGTAGTGTCACCTAGTGTCTAGACGATACCCAGCACACAGTAGGTGCTCAAAGAATGCAAAGTGAACAACCAAACTCAGTGCTTAGAAACCTGGCTGGCACACAGTAGGCTCACAATCTACGTGTTGAACAAATGAAGGAATGAAGTCTGTCTTCAACCCCAGGCAATGAGTTCTAGAAAGCAGGCGGCCTGTTGTGTTCATCTTGTGTCTGCAAAGCCTGATACAGGACCCAGGACTCCCCGGGCCTGGCAAGACTCGACCCAGCCGAGGTTCCCGTCCTGGTGCTGGGGGCCAAGGGGAGGGAGGGAGGCCGGCAGGCGGCTGGTCAGGCAGTGTGAGTCTGGCCTTTGAATGCTATTCCCGGCAGTTCCTCTGATTCACAGCTGTCCCAGGAACAGTCATGGCTGTGTCAATAAATATTGGTGACTCTTAATGACCTCTCCGTCTCGCAGGGCCGTGTGGGCCTTCCTGCCCCTCCAAAGACCGTGTCCAGGCTGTTGTTTTTCTAGCCAGCGTGTAGCGCTCCCTGCCAGGGAGAGGGTGTTGGGGACCGAATGGCCCTGGCAGGCTGGTAACTCAGAAGGCACTTTCTGCCTCCTAGCTTTGCGTGCTCCTTTTCACCAGAACTCCCCAGACCTCCTGGGAATGACCTTGAGCACAGAAGGATGGGCAACATCGGAGGCCCTGACTCGGAAAGAGCCAGAAAGGAGCCGACACCTTGGCCCGTGCCCTTCCCCCTATACCTCTGCCTGGTGTCTTGTCCCTTCTCCACGCTAGAAAAAGACAGCGCATCTCAGACCGACACAACATGCCAGGCAAAGACAAGCTGCCTTTCCTCCTTCCACACTTGACACTTCCACAGTTTGGGCCGCGTTCCAGTTTCAGTTAAAACTCAACTGCAGCACCGCCAGGTACAGTGGCTCACGCCTTGTGATCCCAGGATTCTGGGAGGCTGAGATGGGTGGATCACCTGAGGTCAGGTGTTTGAGACCAGCCTGGCCCACATGGTGAAACCCTGTCTCTATTAAAAATACAAAAATTAGCCGGGTCGTGGTGGTGTGCGCCTGTAATCCCAGCTACTTGGAAGGCTGAAGTGGGAGGATTGTTTGAACCCAGGAGGCGGAGGTTGCAGTGAACCGAAATAGGACCACTGCCCTCCAGCCTGGGAGACAGGGTGAAAAAAAAACACAAAAAAAAAAAAAAAAAAGAAAGAAAGAAAGAAAAGAAAGAGAAAAAAAAGAAAAAAAACAACTGCAGCCCTCTTTACTGGACGGCAGATTTTATCATGAAAGCAAAGAACGGTTATGAGCACACAGGATTTGTGTCATCTCCTCAATTCTACTTCAAAGAATATTCACTGCATGCTTTCTATATGTCAAGCACTCTGGGGTGGTGGGGGAGGCCACCAAACCCAAGACAGGCTTGATTCTGCCCTCAAGAGCTTGTAGTCCAGAGGGAAGGCAGGCAGTGCAGCAAGCCACTGCACATGGGACTGCATCTCCCCAGCGAGGAGTGTGGGTGCTGTCACGGCATCACGGAGACCCAAGGGAAGGGCGGCCAAAGGCAATGTGTGATTCTTTTTGGGTTTTTTGGTTTGTTAGTTTTTTGGGGTTTTTTTTTCTTTTTTTTGAGACAGTCTCCCTCTGTTGCCCAGGCTGGAGTGCAGTGGCATGATCTTGTCTCACTGCAACTTTAGCCTCCTGGGTACCAGTTATTCTCTTGCCTCAGCCTCCCAAGTAGCTGGGATTACAAGTGTGCACCAGCGCGCCTGTCTACTTTTTGTATTTTTAGTAGAGATGGGGTTTCGCCATGTTGGCCAGGGTGGTCTCGAACTCCTGGCTGCAAGTAATCCACCTGCCTCAGCCTCCCAAAGTGCTGGCTTTATAGGCGTGAGCCACCGTGCCTGGCCCCAGTGTGACTCTTGACTGGAGCTTGCATTAAAGCAAAAGAAGCAGCTGCTTTCAGGGTTTTTGGAGAATTTAATGATGGATTACATATTACAACATACCCCTGCATCAAAGCTAAATTCATAAGTATGGAAATTGACTTTTGGCCATGCAGGAGACTGTCCTTGATTTTGGAAGTTACCTGCTGAAATATTGAGAAGGGGAAGTGTCATTGTGTCTGCAACTGACTTTTGAATATTTCGGTGGTCATCCAGAAGGCAGGCTCCTGCGGGCTGAGCCGGAAGTAGCCTAGCAAAGCAGGGAGAAGAGCGTGCACAGGACCAAGGGTCCCCAGGCAATGGCCCACACCCAGGAACTGCTTCTGGAGATGAGGCTGGGGGGCAGGGCCAGGTTGTGGCAGGGAGTAATCAGGTGACAAGGAAGGCACACTTGGACCCAGAGGGTGGCCATGGGTGTGGAGAGGGTTGGGAGGTATTTGGGAGGTAGAATGTGCAAAAGCAGCCAGGACGTGGGGAGAGAGGGTGCGGAAGGGGAGAGAACCGGGAGAATGAAGGTGTCACTTACAGAGGTGGGAGACCCAGCGAGCAGCAGAGGGGGAGTGGGAGAAGGTCAAGAGCTCAGTTTCAGACATGCTGGGTCTATGGAACATCTCCAGTGAGATGCCAGGAATTTGAAGGTGTGTTTGCCCCAATAATCGTGGAAGCCGGTACTCTGTCCTTAGGCATGGGTGTTGGGGATGTCTCATGGCCATGCCAGCCAGGTGTGCCGGACGCCACAGAGGCGGGTCCAGGTAAGGACAACCAGTTATGCCTTGCTCATCCTGCATTGGTTTTGCAGGCTCCTCTCTGTCTGCCTTGGAGGAACGGAGATCTAGACTGTTCACCCCACAGGCCCTTGACATGAGTCAGGATTCAGAGCTGCCCCTGCGGCCACTCACCTCCTGTCACAGGCTGGAAAGGAGCTGATTGCCCAGAACTCAGCTGAAAGGAGGCCACACATTTCAGCCTGGGGTATATGTCCCCTGTGTCTTGTTTATTTATCATTGGGGCAATCTGGGTGGCTTGGTCTGGTGGGAGTGAGATGGTCCCCTCCCGGATGCTGGCGTCTGGTCTGGTACCAGCTCCCTGCAGACGAAGCCCATTCTGCCACCGTGTAGTCATTCAGCACATACTTACTGAGCTGCTACTGTGTTCTGGGCATCGTTCCAGATGCTGGGAAAATATCAGAACAGAAGTCCAGTCTATAGGAACTTCTTATTGTCATAAATAATTATCGTATAAAGATATATCATAATGCCTGGCGCAGTGTCTCACTCATACAATCCCAGCACTTTGGGAGGCCAAGGCAGGTGGATCATGAGGTCAGGAGTTCAAGACCAGCCTGGCCAAGATGGTGAAATCCCATCTCTACTAAAAATACAAAAATTGCTGGGCCTGGTGGCGAGCACCTGTAGTCCCAGCTACTCAGGAGGCTGAGGCAGAGAATCACTTGAACCTGGGAAGCAGAGGTTGCAGTGAGCTGAAATTGCGTCACTGCACTTTAGCCTGGATGACAGAGTGAGACTCTGTCTCAAAATTACTTAATTAATTTAAAAAAAACACACAAAATATATATAATAACATTAATAATATACATGATGATCATGCCTACCATTTACTAAGCGCTCAGTATACACCAGACACTGTGCTGAGTGCCCCATGTCCCCTGTAATCTTCACAACCACCTATGTTTAGCATTAATATCACCATTTGACAGATGGGACAACAGCTCAGAGAAGGGAGGTAAGTGGCCGCCCAAGATCACAGCTTATAAATGTCAGGGTCAGGGTTTGAACTCAGACCTGGAGCCTGTGCTTGCAAGCTCTCAGCCTGAAACTTGCCAGGGCCCAGCTTGCCCTTTGGTGGGCGAGGGTGATAGAGTTGGAGGCCCCATCCTGTTCAGGTCCAGCTCTGAACCTCACGGGCCTGGCCTGACACCTCCACAGCTCTGTGTCCTCCGGGTCCTGGACTCCTCTTTGCACCTGGTTCTGACCCTAGATCCCTGCTTCCATGCTGAGCTCAGCCCAACCCATCTCACTCAGCAGGAGGGAGGGAGCGCTGGCAAGGGACCAGTTCAGGCAGGCGCTGGTAGCGTAGCGTTGCCAGATATTGGACAGGACATACACTAAAAAGTTGTTTGTGGGCTGGGCAAGGTGGCTCACGCCTGTAATCTCAGCACTTTGGGAGGCCAAGGGGGTGGATCACTTGAGGTCAGGAGTTCAAGGCCAGCCTGGCCAACATGGGGAAACCCCATCCCTACTAAAAATACAAAAATTAGCCAGGCGTGGTGGGGCACACATGTAGTCCCAGCTACTCAGGAGGCTGAGGCAGGAGAATTGGAGAATTGCTTAAACCTGAGAGGCGGAGGTTCCAGTGAGCTGAGATTGCACCCCTGCACTCCAGCCTGGGCGACAGAATGAGACTCTATCTCAAAAAAACCAAAAAGTTATTTATGGATTATCTGAAATTCAAATTTAACTGACTGATCTGTCTACTTGCTAAATCTAGCTACCTAAGGGGTGGGGTGCAGAACACTGTGACAGGGATTTCAGCTAGGAGGGGGCATGGGAAGGAGGTTTGGATGAAATGCCCCAGGAAGGGTGTCCTCAGATATTCAAGAGTCTTTCATTCCACCCTTGTAGAAGTACAGGTGCGAGCTTCCTGTCTCCTGATCATTTTCACTCAACCAACAAGTTCTTGTGCACTTACCTAGAGAGCTGCGCTTGTAGTCACTGTTTACATGTCTTCCTGATCAGGCCCGTCTGTTCCTGCACCGGCTGTCACCCCACGGCCACCACCACCAACTCCAGCAGCGCTCTCAAGTTTCCAGGGCCTGTTTCTTTTGCCAAGAGCATTCTTGCTCTCCACCCTGCCCTTCTCCTGGGAGCCCTCCCGCACCCCCAGCCCATCCATTGCAACCTGAACGTCCTGTCCTCACAATGATTACACTCTATTGCAGTCATGCCTGGACTTTGGGAGGGTCCGAGCCTGGGGACCCTCTCCAGAGAGAGACACACACACAATCTCCACTGCAGAGGATTTATAGACACCCCTCCCCTCTTCCAAGCCCATTCATAGACCCCAGGTTGATGTTGGAATTTCCTGGTTACTTCATTACCTTCTGTGAAACTATAAGCTCCACAAGAGTCTTGTTCACCACAGAGCAGGGCCTGGAGCATGGTATTCATCCATAACAATCCATTCCAATATCAACAAACTATCAGCAAAGGTAACAATAGTCTATATTACGTATCAGGAAGGATAAATGGCTGGGTTCAGTGGCTCATGCCTGTAATCCCAGGACTTTGGGAGGCCAAGGTGGGTGGATCACCTGGGATCAGGAGTTTGAGACCAGTCTGACCAACGTGGTGAAACCCTGTCTCTACTAAAAATACAAAATTAGTGGTGCAACCCTGTAGTCCCAGCTACTCGGGAGGCTGAGGCAGGAGAATCGCTTGAACCTGGGAGGTGGAGGTCGCAGTGAGCTGAGATCGTGCCATTGCACTCTAGCCTGGGTGACAGAGCAAGATCTGTCTCCCCATCTCAATAAATAAATAAATAAATAAGACAAATAAAGAAAGATAAATGAGCTATATGACCCAGCCCAGTGTTGGTACAGACCAGATGCTTCTTGAATACTGTTTGAATTAATGAAAAAATGACTCAGTGCAAATGACCCAGAGCCCAGAATTTTGTCTTCTGGGCTGGGCTCACTCTGACTGTGCTCCTCAATACCTCTCCCTGACCCTGACCCACAAGAAGCCACCTAGGTCCTGATCCTGCCCTTCCAACCCATTCAGTCCAGGTTAACCAGGGGTTCCTGGACCAACTGCCGAGATGGGTGGCCACTGGACCTGCCCAAAGTAGGTGGCTCCCACCTGGGGTTCCCAGATACCTCACCTGTGCCCAGAATATGCCCATCCAAGGTATCTTCATGGGAAGGGACAGTGGTACCTCCAGGCCATGATTACAAGAACTAGTTCTGGCCAGGGGTAATGGCTCACACCCGTAATCTCAGCACCATGGGAGGCTTGAGGTGGGAGGGTGGCTTGAGCCCAGGAGTTCAAGACCAGCCTGGGCAACATAATGAGACCTTGTCTCAAAATAAATAAATACGTAAATAAATAAAGTAAAAGAACTCAGCCAGGCATGGTGGCTCATGCCTATAATCCCAGCACTTTGAGAGGCCAAGGCAAGAGAATCCCTTGAGCTCATGAGTTCAAGACAAGCCTGGGCAACATGGTGAAACCCCGTCTCTACCAAAAATACGAAAATTAGCTGGGCGTGGTGGCACACATCTGTGGGCCCAGCTCCTTGGGAAGCTGAGGCAGGAGGATTGCTTGAGCCCAGGCGGTGGAGGTTGCAGTGAGTTGAGATAACACCACTGCACTCCAGCCTGGGTGACAGAGTGAGGCTCTATCTCAAAAATAAATAAATAAATGAAGTAAAATAACTAGTTTCGGCCAGGTGCAGTGCTTCACACCTGTAATCCCGGCGCTTTGGGAGGCTGAGGCAGGCGGATCACAAGTTCAGGAGTTCAAGACCAGCCTGGCCAATATGGTGAAACCCTGTCTCTACTAAAAATACAAAAATTAGCTGGGCGTGGTGGCCTGTGCCTGTAATCCCAACTACTCAGAGACTGAGGCAGAGGAATTGCTTGAACCCGGGAGGCGGAGGTTGCAGTGAGCCGAGATCATGCTATTGCACTCCAGCCTGGGGGACAGAATGAGATTCCATCTCAAAAAAAAAAAAAAAAAGAACTAGTTTCCATCCCAGCTCAGACACACACATTGCCTTTCCAAAGTCTCCAGCCACAGGGCCACCACTGAGCTGACACTGTGGAGCTCTGTCTCTGCATTAAGAATTTTCACATCCATGGCCACATTCTGTGCTGTGCTGGCTAATGCTGAACAACCAGCTATCTGGGGGGCGGGGTGGACGAGAGTACACATACACATGTGAACACAGAGTATAAATCCTGCCACAAGTAAGTGCTTGATTTCTACCCGACCCAACAAAAAAAAATAGCTCGTAGTATGTTTTTTTTTTTTGAGACGGAGTCCCGCTCTGTGGCCCAAGCTGGAGTGAAATGGCATGATCACTGCGACCTCCACCTCCTGGGTTAAACACATAGCTCACAGTATGTTTTTCTTTTCTTTTCTTTTTTTTTTTTGTTGTTGTTGTTTGAGATGGAGTCTTGTTCTATGGCCCAAGCTGGAGTGCAATGGCACGATCTTGGCTCACTGCAACCTCCGCCTCCTGGGTTCAAGTGGTTCTCCTGCCTCAGCCTCCCAAGTAGCAGAGATTATAGGCATGTGCCACCACACCCAACTACTTTTTGTATTTTAATAGAGACAGGGTTTTGCCATGTTGGCCTGGATGGTCTCAAACTCCTGACCTCGGGTGATCTGCCCACCTCAGCCTCACAAGTGCTGGGATTACAGGTGTGAGCCATCGTGCCCGCCAATATTAACATTTTCTCCATTGTTTTCTTAAATCTAGAAAATCATCAGAACAGTAAAGAAAGCCCTGACTGAGAGCATTGGCCCATTTCTGTGTTATAAATACTCCCAGTGCAGTTGATTTTGAGGTCCCGGCATGACATTGTTGACTGTGGAGTTGGGAAGAGATGTTCAATAGCCACCATTACTAGTATTTCCACCAGGCAGAGACCATGGCTATGCCTCAGGGCATAGAAAAAAAAAAAGGAGTGAAATAATTAGCCAGGAGCCTTGAGTCTTTTTTTTAAAGACAGTCTCGCTCTGTCATCAGGCTGGAGTGCAGTGGCGCAATCTCGGCTCACTGCAACCTCCACCCCCTGGGTTCAAGCAATTCTCCTGTCTCAGCCTCCCGAGTAGCTGGGACTACAGGCTCGCGCCACCACGCCCGGCTAATTTTTGTATTTTTAATAGAGATGGGGTTTCACTATGTTGGCCAGGATGGTCTCGATCTCTTGACCTCGTGATCTGCCCTCCTCGGCCTCCCAAAGTGCTGGGATTACAGGAGTGAGCCACCCCACCCAGCCTAGTCTTGAGTCTTTATAGCTTTGTTTTTAATATAATTTATTTAATCGTAAATATATAGAACTTAATTGTTAATGATAGCCATATTTAACAACTGGCTCCAACAATTTCTGAAAGTTCTCAGTCAACCCTCCCGAGTGAGAACAAGTCAGCTCCACCGTGCCAGAGAGCTCACCTCTTATTCCCCTGTGACTCTACAGGAAAGGTCTTCTTATTTACAGCTTCTATTTTACAGCTCAGGAAGCTGAGGCTCAAAGGCCACAAAGCAAGGCCTTCAGTGCAGAAGGGCTTAATGCTGAGATGCTGTGAGTCCTGCACACGTTACTTAAGTTGACAGGGTGAGCAGAAACTGAACTGCAAGTGTGTTTGGGGATTTGCGGTGTCAGGAAACACTCAGGACACTTCTTTACCAGGCTGGTCTGGCCTCCAGATAGCACAGCCCCTGCAGTATAATCCACTAGAATAAAGTTGCAACAATCAGCCTTGAAAGAAGATAAAGTGGTGGGCCCGCCCACATTAAAAAAAGGGAAAGAGGAGTAGTGGGATCCGTTCACCTCTCTTTCTTATCTTTTTTTTTTTTCTTTTTTTTTAACCAGATGGCGTCTCACTCTGTTGCCCCGGCTGGAGTCCAGTGGCGCAATTTTGGCTCACTACAACCTCCGCCTCCCAGGTTCAAGGGATTCCCCTGCCTCGGCCTCCCGAGTAGCTGGGACTACAGGCACCTGCCGCCACACCTGGCTAATTTTTGTATTTTTAGTAGAGACAGGGTTTCACCATATTGGCCAGGATGGTCTTAATCTCTTGACCTCGTGATCCACCCGCCTCAGCCTCCCAATGTTTTTTTTTTTTCCAAGACAGGGTCTCCCCTTGTTGCCCCGGCTGCAATGCAGTGGTGCAATCTCAGCTCACTGCAACCTCTGCCTCCCGGGTTCAAGCGATCCTCCCACTCACCTCCCAAGTAGCCTGGACTACAGGCATGATACGGTTTGGCTCTGTCTCCCCACCCAAATCTCATCTTGTAACTCCCATATTCTCCTGTGTTGCGGGAGGGACGAAGCGGGAGGTGATTGAATCATTGAGGCAGGTCTTTCTTGTGCTGTTCTCGTGATGCTGAATGGGTCTCACGAGATCTGATAGTTTTAAAAAGAGGAGTTCCAGTCGGGTGCAGTGGCTCAGCACTTTGGGAGGCCGAGGTGGGTGGATCGCAAGGTCCATAGATCAAGACCATCCTGGTCAACATGGTGAAACAGCATCTCTGATAAAAATACAAAAAATTAGCTTGGTATGTTGACGCATGCCTGTAGTCCCAGCTACTCAGGAGGCTGAGGCAGGAGAATCGCTTGAACCCAGGAGGTGGAGATTGCAGTGAGGTGAGGTCTCGCCACTGCACTCCAGCCTGGTAACAGAGGGAGATTCCTTCTCAAAAAAAAGGTCCCCTCCACAACCTCTCTCTCTCTTTGCCTGCTGCCATCCATGTAAGATGGGACATGCTCCTCCTTGCCTTCCACCATGATTGTGAAGCTTCCCCAGCCACGTAGAACTGTAAGTCCAATTAAACCTCTTTCTTTTGTAAATCCCCACCCTTTGGTTTGTCTTTATCAGCAGCTTGAAAACGACTAATACAACTTTTAATATTAAACATTAAAATAGGCCAGGCACAGTGACACACCTGTAATCTGAGCACTTTGGGAGGCTGTTCACAAGGTCAGGAGTTCGAGACCAGCCTAGCCAACAAGGTGAAATCTCGTCTCTACTAAAAATACAAAAATTAGCCATGTGTGGTGACAGGCATCTGGTAGAGGTTGCAGTGAGCTGAGGTCACACCAATGCACTCCAGCCTGGGTGATAGAGCAAGACACGGTCTCACCAAAAAACAAACAAATAAACAAAAACCCAAAGAAACAACAACAACAACAAAAATTAAAGACAGGGTGCGGTGGCTCACACCTGTAATCTCAGCAGTTTGGAAGGCCGAGGCAGGTGGATCACAAGGTCAGCAGGTGGATCACAAGGTCAGAAGTTCGAGATCAGCCTGGCTAACATAGTGAAACCCTGGCTCTACTAAACCACACAGAAATTAGCAGGGCATGGTGGCACATGCCTATAGTCCCAGCTACTCAGGAGGCTGAGGCAGAAGAATCTCTTGAACCCGGGAGGCGGAGGTTGTGGTGAGCCAAGATCACACCACTGCACTCCAGCCTGGGCAACAGAGTGAGACTCCATCTCAAAAAAAATTAAAATTAATGTGAGATACATATATATATGGTTAGTGCAAAAGTAATTGCTGTTTTTGTCATGCAAAAAACCTAATTTTTCTATTTTTTTGTCATTAAAAGTAATGTCAAAACTACAATTACTTTCTTTTTTTGAGACAAAGTCTCGCTCTTGTCTCCCAGGCTGGATTCAAACTGCAATGACTGGGCCGGGAGTAGTGGCTCATGCCTATAATCCAAGCACTTCAGAGGCCAAGGCGGGTGGATCACCTGAGGTCGGGAGTTCAAGACCAGCCTGACCAACATGGTGAAACCCCGTCTTTAAAAAAAATTTTTAATTTTTTAAAAAAGAAAAAAAAAACTGCAATGACTTTTGCACCAACCTAATAGATTAATAAAATGAATAAGATAATTATTTGCCCAATTATTCCAGTGCAGAGTCACACACAGATACACACACACACACTTACTCATACTGGGCCCGTGTAGATACGCCAATCCATCTAATGTGCTTGTTGGGATGCAGGAGGAAAGCAGAGTGCCTGGAGAAAACCCACACGGACGAGGAGAGCATGCAAACTCCACACACACAGTGGCCCCAGCTGGGAATTGATTTTGTTTTTATATCAACATTTCAGTGAAATGATGTTATCTGAGGACCTGCTGTACTATACACCTGTGGAATGGAAGACTGAGGAACCGGAGTTTCCAGCCTAGCTTGGGAGAGAGGGAAGGGACAGATACACACACAGATGGAGCCACGGGAACAAGGAAGAATTTGTGGATACCTAGGCTGAATCTCCAGGGACCAGCAGGAGTTAGACAGCCAAGAGCTCAGTGAAGGGCAAGCCAGGCAGAAGCCACAGCGGGGATGAAGATGTCCAGGCGAGAAGCAGAGTGTTGCTGGCTGAATGTGTGAGATCCCTGTCACTGTTGTAACAAATTTTACCACAAACCAAGTGGCTTAAAACAACGTGCATTTATTGTCTTACAGATCTGGAGGTGAGAAGTCCAATACAGGTCTCACTGGGCCAAAGTCAAGGTGTCAGGAAGGCCTTGTTCCTTCCGGAGGCTCCAGGAAAGAAGCCATTGTCTTGCCTTTTCCAGCATCCAGATGCAACCTGCATTCCTTGTCTCGTGGCCCCTTCCTTGAGTCGCTTTGGCCTCTGGTCCCTTTGTCACATCTCTTTCTCTGATTCTGACTCTGCTGCTTCAACTCTTATAAGGATTCTAGAGATAACACGGAACCCACACAGGAGATCCGGGATAATCTCTCCATCTCAAGCTCCTCCACTCTAATGACACCTGCAAAATCCTTCTTGCATGTAAGATCAAGTTCAAAGGCTCTGGGGATTAGGATGTAGACATCTTGAGAGACTCATTACTCTGTCTGCCACATTGAGTTCAGCGAAAGAGAAGCTTGTGTGTGAGTGTGGGTGTGTTCGGGACTCAAGGAGCTAGGAGAACCCAAAAAGAGTCTGGGGTTGTTACAGGATCTTTGGGGTGTCCATTTTCTTCCTAAGAACCTCTGTGGCCAGTGGTGCCTTTGCCCAAGTTTTTGTCCTTCATCCAGGAAGAATGAGGTATGCAGACAAGTGAAGAGTGAAGACGATGAAAAGAAGCTTTATTTGGTGTTAGAACAGCTCAGAGGAGACCTGCTGGGTAGTTACTCTCTAGACAGGTCATCCATCAGTGTTCAGCTCTCAGCAGAGAAGAGGCCCTGGAGAGGGTACCTCCTCCCTGCCCACTGGTTGTCCTGTTGCTTGATGCCCTCAGCAGAGAGGAGGCCCTGGAGAGGGTGGCTCCCCTCCACAGGCAGGTGTTTGGATGTCCCTGCAGGTGTCAGCTCTCAGCAGCAAGGGTAGCTCTCCCCTGCAACAGGTCTTCCTGACCTTTCACTGTCCTCTGCCCTCTGCTCTGCTCTGGCTGAGACCAGGGCTTTTACAGACCTCATAGCAGAGGAAGTACATGCTGATTGGCCCACAGATGGCCATGGCTGGGCCCAGAGGAGGCACCACAAGCCCCCACTCCAGTCCATGGGACTGGCAGCCTGACCCCCAGCCTTCAGGCCCTCCCTTACCTGAAGGCGGGCCTTACCGGGGACTGCCCCTTCCACACAGGAATCTGTCTGTCTCCTGCCACCTGTCATTCATGGCCCCAGGGCTCAGCCCCAACTCTGCTCCAAGATTGGAGGGGCACCAGGAGAGGAGACAGGACAGGCAATGGGAGCAGACACCCCCAAGCCAGCAAGGACAGAGAGAGGCCTTCCTGGGCCCCTGAGGATGCATGATGCAGAGATGCCCAGGTCCTGTCCCTGGGAGGGTGGCCGCAGCTGCACCCAGGGAGCTCCTGCCCCACTAACTTGAAAGGGATGGGGCTCTTGCTTGCCCCTGACTCCAGCCTGCTCCGTGGGGTGGGAGGCCCAGGTCTGCAGCCACAGGTCAGGCGGCTGCAGCTGCACCCAGGAAGGCAGATCCTGCCTGCTCACAGCTCCCACCCAAGAGTACAGGAAGTCTGGGATTCATGGCCGCAGCCTGGGCAGCTGTAGCTCTGCTCAGGAGAGTGTGGCTCTTGCCTGCTTTGCAGAATAGGAGGTCTCGGTCTGCGGCTGCTGTTTAGGCGGCTGCAGTGGCACCTGGGGAGCTCCCACCCCAACTAAGAAGGGATGGGGCTCCCACCTGCTCCATGGAGTATACAGCCCTTGCTGTGGCCCACATGATGGCAGCAGCCACTGCCATCAGGGTCCAGCCACGAAGGACTTCGTATACTGTGCCTAGGTTTAAAAAATCAATTCTAGCTGGATGCAGTGACTCTTGCCTGTAATCCCAGAGCTTTGGGAGGTCATAGCAGGAGGATTGCTTGAGCCAAGGAGTTTGAGACCAGCTTGGGCAACATAGCAGGACCTCCGTCTCTACAAAAATTAGCTGGGTATAGTGGCACAGGCCCAAAGTCCCAGTTACTTGGGAGGCTGAGGTGTGAGGATCGCTTGAACCTAGGAGGCAGAGGTTGCAGTGTAAGATCACACCACTGCACTCAGCCTGGGCAACACAGCAAGACCTTGTCTCAAAAAAAACCCAACAACAACAATAAAACCTCTGCTCCCCCTGAGGACCTGGGGAGACCAGCAGCTACAAACTCCATGGGGTAGTCTTTTACTTAATAGTGCCAGAAACCCAATTCATACCAGTGGAAGCGGGGAAAAGCCTATTGTTTGGGATCTGGAAAGTTCACAGATGGGCCACCTTCAGCTTCAGGTTCATGAAGATCCAGGAGTTCACGTATTGTCATCAGGTCTCCATCTTTCTGCATCCCTCTAAGATAATGTCTTCCCTATCAGCAGAGCATGAAAATCATCTGAAACCCAAAGCTTGCCATCTCTGTGGCTCAGCAGCCCCCAACCCCCCACCCAGAAAAGTGAGCCGCTGCCCGGCAACCCTGGCAGAAAACTGCCTGGGAGTATTCTGATTGGCCAGTTTGAGTCATGTGCTTATTCCCCAGCCAATCACTGCAGTCAAAAGTGTGGGTGGGAACCTTGATTGGCAAGGAGAGGAAGACGGGATCTTGGAAATGCTGGAACAAGTTTCCTACAAGGTGCTGGGCCTGTGGAAACGGCAGTGTCCCCTGGTTAGGGTCCTTCTCGGCTTTTGCTTCACATTTATCCTTCCAGCGGACTCTCAGTCTCTGAGGAAACTTCTAGTGATTGCTTTTGTCCCTGAACTAGGAGGAGTGAGACTATAACTCAAGTGGAGAGGCCAGGCACGGTGGCTCACACCTGTAATCCCAGCACTTTATGAGGGCGAGGCAGGCGGATCACTTGAGGTCAGGAGCTCAAGACCAGCCTGGGCAACATGACGAAACCCTGTCTCTACTAAAAATTCAAAAATTAGCCAGGCGTGGTGGCGGGTGCCTGTAGTCCCAGCTACTCGGGAGGGTGAGGCAGGAGCATCGCTTGAACCCCGGAAACGGAGGTTGGGGTGAGCTGAGATCACGCTATTGCACTCCAGCCTGGGTGACAGAGCAAAACTCAAAAAATAAATAAATAAATAAATAAATAAATAAAACCAAAAAAGGTGGGGTGGGGGTGGGGGTGGCCCAGGCCTTCTTCTTTGCAAGCAGTCAGGTTGTGGGTTCACCCGTCAATTCTGGGGCACCTTGGTGTCTGAGGCCTCCTCAAACCATTAACAATGGCTTTAAAAGTACCATCTCAACCTAAAATAAACGTCTAATGGATTCAAGGGGACCTTGCTAAAAAAGGTCGTCTTACATTCCAACACACCACCCGGTCAGGAGGCCAGGTCTGCAAAACGTTACTCCCTTCCCCGGTGGGGCTGGGGCTTCATACGCGAGAGAGACAGCAACAAAGTCTGGGGTGGCGAGTGAGGGACGCGGTGACCAAAAAAAGTACATATTCCGCACACAGTGGATGTTTAGCAGATGTTTTTTGGATAGACTTAAGCTTTTAGACAATGAAACAAAAATAATTCTTCCCATCATCACAAAATAAAAATGTGACCACATCCCTATACCATGTCCCCTTGGGACCTGGGAAGCGCGTCTGTCCCATAAATCCTCCAAAGAGCCTTCTGTGTGCTAGGCACTGTACTGGGCACTGGAGCACACTTAACAAGGGCAGCTCCTGGGCGCCTGCTCCTGCTCTGGTCCCCAGCCCAGCCCCGCCCCCCAGCCCCATCCTCACCCTGACCCAGCAGGGAGGGCCTCCTGACCTGTTTTACCTTCTAAGTGGAAACAAGCCGCTGAGCTTCAAGGGAAAGTCGGCTCTGAGCAGAGCCCAGTGACTCTCGGCTCAGGCTCACCTCTGACCAAGAAAGAAACACAGCTGTGGTTATCAGAAAGCAGCTGAGAGCTCAGGATGGTGGGGGTGGGGCGGAGCTGGGAGGGGGAGGGTGGGTGTGGGGGGAATAGAGAAGTTCTGAATCACAGAATCTTATTCAAGGGGGCAGATGTGGCCACATGCTGGGACGGGATGGGGTGGGAAGAGGGAGTTTTATCCCCGCAGCTTGCATGGCATTTCTTAGGAAGAGCAGAGAGCCCCCTAAGCCCGGGAAGGGTGAGCTGTCCTGGCCTGTGGGGGTGAATGAGTTGCTGGCCCTGCAGGGCCACTTGAGCGCTGCCAACAGATTCCCAGGGGCCCAGGGCGACCAGCTCTGGCAGAGCCTGGTAGCAAGCATCCCCACCTGAGCAGGGTGAGGCCAGACATGGCCCCCCAGGCCCCCGCCCCGCCAAACCTCCAGGGCCAAACCTGCAGCTGATTGGCCAACCCATGGAACCGAAATGGAAAATCCCCCACCCGTGGCCAACAACTGCCAAAACCACTTGAAAGAGGCAAGTCTCCCACGGCTTGAGATGTTGCAAAGGTCAGGATCCATTAGCAAGTCGGTTGCTTAGAGGTCCCTGGAAAGGGAGGCAAGAGGCAGGACCAGGGCCTGGAGGCTGGCCTGGAGAAGTTGGGCCTGGGATCACTGAGGGGCAGCGTTCTGCTGGAGGATGGTGAGGTGATGGGCTCCCCCGGGAGCCCAAGATTCGGAGCAGGGAGCCGCTCTTACCCCACAGGCCTGGGCCAGCAGCCCAGCGCTTCCCAGAGCCGCAGGGAACTTCCAGGGAACTGAGACCTCTAAGCCCAGAGAGAATGCCTCCAAAATTCCTTGGGATTTTTCTTCCCTCGTCAAAAGGCTGTCTATTTATAGATGTGGAAATATTTGTGGAGAAAGGACTGGAAGGAAATACATGAAATGTTAACATGTTTATTTTCTTCTTCTCCTTATTCATATTGTTTTACAAAAAATAAACATGAATTTCAAGATAAGAAAAAAGATATTTTTAAAGTATAATTAATCTTGAGATGTTATTCATGTTGTTTTTTTTAAATTGTACTTTAGGTTCTGGGGTACATGTGCAGATCATGCAGGATTGTTGCATAGGTACACACATGGCAATGTGGTTTGCTGCCTCCATCCCCCCATCACCTACATCTGGCATTTCTCCTCATGTTATCCCTCCCCGACCTCCCCACCCTCCCCCTGCTGTCCCTCCCTTGGCCCCACCCAATAGACCCCAGTGTGTGATGCTCCCTTCCCTGTGTCCATGTGTTCTCATTGTTCATCACCTGCCTATAAGTGAGAACATTCAGTGTTTGATTTTCTGTTCTTGTGTCAGTTTGCTGAGAATTGTGGTTTCCAGATTCATCCATGTCCCCACAAAGGACACAAACTCATCATATTTTATAGCTGCATAGTATTCCATGGTGTATATGTGCCACATTTTCATGTTGTTATAGAAAAGTGGAACATTGAACACACACCCAGTGCTGTTAACCACCACCATTTTGCTGTGTTTTCTTTTCTTTTTTCCTTCCTTCCTTCCTTTCTTTCTTTCCTTTCTTTCTTTCTTTTTCTTTCTTTCTTTTTCTTTCTTTGTTTCCTTTCTCCCTCTCTTTCTCTCTTTCTTTCTTTCTCTTTCTTTCTTTCTTGACAGGGTCTCGCTCTGTTGCCCAGGCTGCAGTACAATGGTGCAATCTCTGCCTCCTAAACTCAAACGATCCACCTGCCTTAGCCTCCCAAACTGCTGGGATAACACACTTTGCCTGGCCTGCTGTGTTTTCTTTTGTTATTTCTTCTATGCAGACATTTGGGTGTAAGGTGGTTGTTCATGCTGTACTTTATTATTCTATTTTTGAGACAGGGTCTCGCTCTGACGCCCAGGCTGGAGTGCAGTGGCACAGTCAGGGCTCACTGCAGCCTCAACCTTCCGGGCTCCAGCAATCCTGCACCTCAACCTCCTGAGTAGCTGGGACCACAGGCGCATGCCGCCATGGCCAGCTGACTTGCGTATTTTTTGTCGTGATGATGTTTCCTTATGTTGCTCAGGCTGATCTCGAACTCCTGAGCTCAAGCAATCCTCTAGTCTCAGACTCTCCAAGTGCTGGGATTTATAGGCATCAACCACTGTGCCTACCTTTATGCTGTGTTTTACATTATTACAAAATTTTATGTGTTACCAGAAAGGCATCATAACCATCTTTTAAAATGTCTATCTACACCAAGCGTGGTGGCTCATGCCTGTAATCCCAGCACTTTGGGAGGCCAAGGTGGGTGGATAACTTGAGGTCAGGAGTTCAAGACCAGCCTGGCCTACATGATGAAACCCTGTCTCTACTAAAAATACAAAAATTAGCCAGTTGTGGTGGCACATGCCTGTAATCCCAGCTATATGGGAGGCTGAGGCACGAGAATCACTGGAGAGGTGGAGGCTGCAGTGAGCTGAAATTGCACCACTGCACTCCAACCTGGGCAACAGAGGCTCTGTTTAAAAAGAAAAAACAGTCTATCTAATATTTATTCAGTAGATAATACCACTATTCATTTAGCCAATCTCGCATTTGAAGGTGTACCTAAGATAGGTAGTTTCCAATTCTTTGCTATTATAAATAACACTGTTGTGAACATCTTCATGTGGAACTTTCTTTCTTTCTTTCTCTTTCTTTCTTTCTTTCTTTTCCTTCTTTCTTTCTTTCTTTTCAGATGGAGTCTCACTCTGACACACGTTGGAGTGCAGTGGTGCAATCTTGGCTCACTGCAACTTCCACCTCCTGGGGTTCAAACGATTCTCCTGCCTTAGCCTTCTGAGTAGGTGGGATTACGGGCACCTGCCACCTTGCCCTGCTAATTTTTGTATTTTTAGTAGAGTTGGTTTTTGCCATGTTGGCCAGGCTGGTCTTGAACTCCTGACCTCAAGTGATCTGTCCACCTTGGCCTCCCAAAGTGCTGGGATTGCAGGCATGAGTCACCATGACTGGCCATTCTTTTATCTTTTACATAATTGTCTTTTAAGTCAAATTCTCATATTTCCAGATGTGGGATTACAGTGTGAAAGATTGCCACACACTAAGCAGAAGAGTGAACTTGAACCCAAGTTAGTCGAAGTCCAAAATGCCCATCTTGAATCCTGCCAAATGTTTTTGTTGGTGATGGTGGTGGCTTTTGTTTTTTGTTGTTGTTTTTGAGGTAAAATCTTGCTCTGTCATCCAAGGTGGAGTGCAGTGGTTCAATCTCAGCTCACTGCAGACTCCACCTCCCAGATTCAAGCAATTCTTCTGCCTCAGCCGCCCAGATAGCTGGGATTATAGATGCCCGCCACCACGCCCAGCTTTTCTTTTTTTTTTCTTTTTTGGTAGAATTTCTCTGCTGGACAATTTTGTCTTTCTAGTAGAGAAGGGGTTTCACCATGTTGGCCAGGCTGGTCTCGAATTCCCGATGTTAGGTGATCTGCCTGCCTCAGCCTCCCAGAGTGCTGGGATTACAGGTGTGAGCCACTGCACCCAGACCCAAATGTTGTTATATTTAAAGAAAAATGGGCCAAGTGAGGTGGCTCACACCTATAATCCCAACATTTTGGGAGGCCCAGGTGGGTAGATCACCTGAGGTCAGAAGTTCAAGACCAGCCTGACCAACATGGAGAAACCCTGTCTCTACTAACAATATAAAAATTAGCTGGGCATGGTGGCACATGCCTGTGATCCCAGCTATTCTGGAGGCTGAGGCATGAGAATCGCTTGAATTGGGGAGGCGGAGGTTGCAGTGAGCTGAGATCATGCCATTGCACTCCAGCCTGGGCAACAAAAGCGAAACTCCATCTCAAAAAAAAATAAAAGGAAAAGAAAAATGGGAAGGAGACTTCGTTGAGGACAGGACAGTGGGTGGGATCTCTCCCGCCCCCGATGCCCCACCCACAAGCAGGGCTTTCACTATCAACAATGGTATTGACCTGGAGCCCTTTAGACAGGAGGGTGAAGTTGTAAGAGACTCCCCAGTATAGTTGAGAGTCAAGATCTGTGCAAATGAGCGGCTTGGACCAGGCAGGAAAAACACTTTGTAGGCTTCTCAAAGGAGGTGAGGCCTCAACCACATCTTCAAAGATGGGCAGGATTTTGGCCAGCCAGGTGAGGGAAGGCATGGGCCAGGTATCCTGGCTTGGCAGCAAGGGCCCATCCAGAGGAACCCAGGAGGCAGAAAACAGTGAGACACAAGCTGAGGGTGGATCGGGACAGTTCCAGGAAACACATGCTTAACGTGTCCCCCGTGTATCCCTGGGGACATGAGATAAGATTCCCTCCCCCTTGATTTTTCAGTGACTAATATTGCCAAAGTTTCTTGACCTTTCGCTCATCTCACCCCTTGGTTGCCCACGCAAATCTCCGGGGTACCTCATCTTTCCCACGCCCATCTCCCACCCCACGCTCCCTGCGCCTTCCTCAGCCACAGTATCCCTTCCACGCCCTCTCCACTTTCCACTTTCCCGCAGCAACTCCGTCGTCTTGGCTCACCGCAACCTCCGCCTTGTGAGTTCAAGCGATTCTCCTGCCTCAGCCTTCTGAGTAGCTGGGATTACAGACACCTGCCACCTTGCCCTGCTAATTTTTGTATTTTTCGTAGAAATGGGGTTTTGCCATGTTGGACAGGCTGGTCTTGAACTCCTTCCCTCAAGTGATCTGTCTGCCTCGGTTCAAGGAAGGTCGTCATGCCCCGAGGGCCAGCTAATCCCATAGCAGCTATGTGTCCTGGCTGGACCAGAGAGGCAGCAGAACTCCCCCCAACACGTGCACACTCACACTTTCATACACACCACTCACACATGCTCACTCTCACTCTCCCATCTTCACGTGCTCACACTCACATTCACACTTACACCTCCAGTTGCTCAGAACAGCCATGCCCTTGCTGACCCATGCAGAGGAGCGAAGAAGGAGACACTCCTGGTCAACCCAGAGCAGCTGCTTGGCCAAAGGCTGAGGGCCTGGCCAGAGTGGGAGCCACTACCCCACTTCTAGGGTGAGGGCCCTGAGGCACCCACCTCCACCTCCCCCTGCAGCTGCAGGCCCTGCCACAACTCCCATCCCCTCCACGGGGGCAGGGTGGCTGCTTAGGGCCATAAGCTGAGAAGAAAGACCCAGGTCCAAGTCCCGTTCCCACCCTCCACCACCTTCTCCCAGACTGGATTCTGAACCTCAGCTTCCCCAGGTACACGTGTGGTGCCTCCATCATGGGAGTGCTGGATGACCATGTGACCTAACACATGTGAAGCACTGGGCATGCTGAGCACCGCACAGGTCACACGGATGGAAAACGCTTCACCACGGGAAGAGCCTCAGTAGTCTCATTATTGGAGACCCTCAGGCATCTCGCTCCAGCATCCAGAGGCCTGAACAAAGCCTCACAGAGTTGATTCTTCTTCCTGAGTCGCCCACACTACAATTCCAGTTACTGAGAAAAGCACCTTATGGAAATAGCTGTCACCCTAGCTCTCCACCCATCCCCATCGCCACCAGGACTGCCTCTGGGGCCCCAGAGACCCAGCAACCTGAGGCTGCTGTCCACACCCACCAGACGTCGAAGCCCAAACCCAGAGGCCAAGGAGGCTCTGCTCCGCTTCCTGCCAGTCACAGTCACACCGAGACACTCATCCCCAAACTGGGGCAGCTTCCTGGGACCCCTCGCCTCCCCCACCCCCCTACCTACCAGCCATAGTCGACTTCCTGCCGCCTGGGTCGTTTAATAACGTTTGTAACCGGCTGGTAACTCTCCTGCTCTGGTTCTTTGCTGGAATGACCTCTTCCCATCAGCCTCTCTCCCCAGCTCTCAGGATCCCCCCGAGCCCACTCCCTTCAATCTAGGGGCAGAGCCAGCCCCATCTCCCTGGCACCCCTGTCTGTACAGTGTCTTCCTAGGACCCTCCCTCATCTACATCCCCTCCTCCAATGGCCCCCTGGCCCCCATCAGTCCACCCAATCAGACCAAACCAGTGCTCCAGGAATACAGCTAAAATCTCAGCCAAAGAGGGTCTTTTCCTGGAGTAGTGCCTTAGCAGGTAGAAAACCAGGTAATATGCCTGTAATCCCAGCACTTTGGAAGGTCGAGGCAGGCAGACCAAAAAGTCAGGAGTTCGAGACCAGCCAGGTCAAGACGGGGAAACCCTGTCTCTACTAAAAATACAAAAATTACCCAGGTGTGGTGGTGGGTGCCTGTAATCGCAGCTGTTTGGGAGGCTGAGGCAGAGAATTGCTTGAACCCGGGAAGCGGAGGTTGCAGTGAGCAAAGATTGAGTCAACGTACTCCAGCCTGGGCAACAGAGTGAGACTCGGTCTCAAAAAACAAAAGAGAAAAAAACAGGTAATTCCAACAGAAGCTTCAGGAGGTCAGAAATGGGGGTGACCAGAGTGACTCGGGCACAGGAGACATACCTGTGGCCATCCTGCAGGAGCTCCACATGGTGGTGCGATGTCTTGATGGCCCTACCCTTCTCTTTGTGGGCCAGGCAGGCATCTGCGAAGTTCACGTGCACAGACTGGACTGAGGCCCTGCCCGGGCCTGGCCCAGTGCTCTTGCCACACTGGAAGTGGTGCCCACAGCCAGGAACATCACCTACACCTGGCCACCCTGCAGAGGTGTGAGCTGGTCCCTAGGTGATGTGGCCCATAGCAGTTGGGCTGCCCAGCTCTGTTCCTCAGCTGTCTCCCAGGGCTGGAGGGAGGACAGTATGAAGGGTGCATCTGTGCAGTCAGCGGGAAACTCCCTGCCCCCCCATCACGGTGCTTGAGTGCCCCTTCACTGGCCACAGGCGTTTAAAACTTTGCTTGCTGAGCCCACCTTACTTGGAACTTCTGGCACTGATTATTATGAATTCAGTGCCACTGGGTGAGCAAGATAAATGCAGTTCTGCCTGCTTTGCATGCTGTACAAGCAGGAAAGCCAGGTTCCGGGCCAGAGAGACCGGAGTTTGAGGCTCAGCAATGCCTCTTCTTAGCTGCGTGGTCCTGGGCAAGTAATTTGGCCTCCCTGTGCCTCATCTGCCTCATCTGTGTAATGGGGATTACCAGAAAACTCACTCTAGAATCGTGACTGACCTCCAGAATTACCTCTAGTGCTCCTTTGAGCTCGTACTTGTGAAGCCAGGCATGGGGCGGACACTCCAATGGTCTCATAGGAAAGCAGCAGCGGCTGATGTCAGTATTTCACAACTCCATTGGGAACTAGGTTGGCAGTAAAGCAGCTGCCATGTGGCCCCGGGCACCTAGGCATGCCCCTAAGCAATTCTAGGGGAGGGAAAAAATAGGCCAGGGCCTCAGAGCCCTGTGTCAGGAAAGGTAGGAACTGAGGACTCAGCCTGAGGTCGGCTGCCCACCCCTTTTTTTTTTTTTTTTTTGAGACAGAATCTCACTCAGTCACCCAGGCTGGAGTGCAGTTATGCAGTCTCGACTTACTATGACTTCCACCTCCTGGGTTCAAGCGATTCTCATGCCTCAGACTTCCAAGTAGCTGAGACTACGGGCACACACCATCACACCCAGCTGTTTTGTATTTTTGGTAGAGATGAGGTTTTGCCCATGGGATTGGCCAGCTGGTCTCAAACTCCTGACCTCGAACTCCTGATCCACCTGCCTTGGCCTCCTAAAGAACTGGAATTACAAGCATGAGCCATCGCACCTGGTTCTTTCTCCTTCTTTGTAATCTGCAGCCCACCCTCTCCTCAGACCCCAAAGATAGAAAGGGAGAATGGATTAATGTCATGTTAGTTTCATCACCTTCTCAAAGAAAGCCAGGCTGCAGAAACTTTGCTGGGCTGTCCCTTTTGCCCCATTCAGCATTGTTGCTCTGAGAAGCTGATTTCACTGGATGAAGGATAATGGTAACTCCTGCTGGTTTCCAAGGCTTACAGGGGGAGATGCCACCCGGTCTCACCTTGGGAGGATTCTGCTTCTCCCACTCCCAGGTGAGGTGTTGCCTTCCTTCCTTCATCTGTTTCTTCTCTAAGAAGTCCCAGGTGCTAAGTATGTGAGTGGCTAAAAATCTCAGTGTAGGCTGGGCGCGGTGCTCACGCCTGTAATCCCAGCACTTTGGGAGGCCAAGGAGGGCGGATCCCCTGAGATCAGAAGTTCAAGACCAGCCTGACCAACATGGAGAAATCCCATCTCTACAAAAAATAATTAGCCGGGCATGGTGGCAGGCGCCTGTAATCCCAGCTACTCGGGAGGCTGAGGCAGGAAAATAGCTTGAACCTGGGAAGCAGAGGTTGCGGTGAGCCGAGATCGCACCATTGCACTCCAGCCTGGGCAACAAGAGTGAAATTCTAAAAAAAAAAAAAAAAAAAAAAATCTCAGCACAGCTCAAAGCAGATATTGGTTGATGGTGGTGGTACAATGGTTCTTCTCTTTTCATTTTATTTTCCTACCTGGCCTCTGCTTGGCAGAAATGACATAGAAAAATCTACACACTCCCCAATACACACACCCCAAATACATTTTTCATACTTTTAACAGCTTTATTGAGATAGAATTTACCTATGATAAGCTGCAGTAACAAAAAGTGTACAACTCGGTGAACGTTATGGTTGTATATGCCTGGGAAACCACTGCAATCAAGATAAAGCCAGATCTATTTTATGGGCTTCCTTGACTGGGTGACCCACTTGTTTTATTCATGGCATTTTTATTGGCAGGTGGCAGGAACTCAACTCACACTACCTAGGCAAAGAAGAGGGAATACTGATTTGTGTAACTGGAAAGTCCAGGAATACACCAGCTTCAGGTATGGCTGGCTTCAGGGTTCAGAGGACGTCATGGGTGCCCTTTCTCCCCCTCTCTCAACCAAATTCTCTCAATAGAGCTGGCAAGATGGCTGCTGGTGGCCCCGACTAACATTCTATTTAGCAATGCCTAAGAAAAGGAGCAGCCTCCTCCGATGGCCCTGAAGAATTCCAATAGGGTACTTCGGGGTCCTGTACCCATCCCTGGCTGGGGTAGAATCAGCACCAGGGATGTGTTTGTGAGAACTGGGTGTGCGCATCTCTTCCGGGTCCACGGTCAGTGACGTCTCAGTGATGTTATCTTTATAACTTGAAGGTGGTAGTGGGGGAGTGTTTACACCATGGAAATTGGCAAACACTACAAATCAAGGCTTTCCTCCCTGCTCCCTCCCCCTGCCCCAGCTGACCATTAAACACTTTTGTGCACCACTGAGTCAGTCCTACCCAAATCCATGAAATAGGTTCTCCTGAGGAAGGAGCTGTTCTGTTAATAAAAGAGGAAATGGACCCTGATCAGACAGGAATAACAGAGGAACTTGACTCTGTTGAATTCAAAGCTGCCTGCAACGGACCTCAGAAAGGATTCCTCCAGGGTATCATCCCACCCCGAACCCCCAAGGGGACCAGGCCAGATTGAATCCACTGCAGAGACCGGTCAGTCAATATGGACCCTTCCAGAAGAAGGGCCCAGGCTTTGCTCCTCTCTGACAGCCCACCTCCCTCCCCCTACCCCTAACCCCAACCCCCAAACACTGCCAGTCGCGTTCTATGGAAAATTAAAGCATGTCCTCAGCCCGGCTGCTCTCTCTGCAAAGCCATTCCAGCAATCTAGACCCATGATTTTCGGCTTGTTCAGCTGTTTTAAAGCAACCCTCTCAAAGCAGCCCCAGAAATGGGGGCTGCGGCTTGATCTGAGGTTAAACAAATAAGTGCCATTTATCCACCAACGCTCTAGGAACGAAAGATTTCTTCAGGCAAATTCCCAAGCTATGCGCTCCAGAAAAACTACTGTCCCAAATTGCCAGGTGCCAATCCAGCGTTCTTCATTTCCAAAGATATTTGGGTAATTTTCAGCTGTGCTCTGCAGAGCGCTAGGACGTATGGCAGTGTGGGCGGCCGGGCACGCCGCCTCAGCCTCCCCTCAGCCTGACCCTGGGTCTTCTTGGCTGTGCCAGCCTCTCCTCCCAGGACCCACACAACCCTTGAAATTCCCAGGCGTTTCTTGGCCTGCTGGGAAATGGCGCCTCTCCATCTTAGGGGGCCCGGACCACACTGTTGGCTGTTCGACTCAGACAGCTTCTCTTCCCATGTTTTGAGGGTAGGCAAGAATGAGAAGAAGGAAAAGAAAAACCAAAACATGTATTCTCAAACAAATAAAACTGCACCCCACCGGACACAAAAGCTGGGCCTCTCTGGGATGTAGGGAACAGGAGCCATCCCACAGAGTCGTCTCCCATCCCTTTCTCTCTAGGAGATGCACATCTTTGTGCCCAAACTGGAAATCTGAACCACGAGCTCTCACACCTCTCTACTCTTGGAAGTCCTCTGTGGCAGAAACAATAATGCTCACTACATAGGCCGTTGGCTCCCCTGCGTTTCCCAGCGGTGCCATATGGCTAGCTTTGGCCGATGAAATTGAGCAGAAACGATGCGTGTCATTTCCAGGCTGAGGCAGTACAAAGCCCATGCGCCCTTCTCCAGGGTCTGTTTCCCAGCTGCTGCAGCCATGGAGGCCATGTGTTCCCGATGGTGCCCGCGTGTTCCAGACGGTGCCACTACAGCTGATGGAACTGCTGTCAGCCTGGGTCCCTGAGTGACTCTGTGGAAGAGAACTGTCTGCTGACCTGCTGGAATAGACAACGTGAGCAAGGAATAAGCTCTTGTTGGGTTCAGCCTCTGAGGCCCAGGGGCCGTTTGTTACTGCAGCATTGCCTGGCACACCTGACTGATTCAAGCTCCTGACACGCTCTGTAGACGTTGCCAGGCTGTTCACTGGGAGGCACCAGCATGCAGGAGATAGAAAATACTTCCTTCCTCTCTGGCCAGCAGGCTTCACCCAAAATAGTGCTGATGAGTTTACGTCCAGCCCCAAAGATTTAAGGAATTCCTCTCTGAGATTGGGCCCAGGTCTGTGCCTTCCTTTGTATTTCTCTACAACATCTGTTTGGGCTGTAGTATAAAATGGCACTCTTCTGCCAGGTGCGGTGGCTCAAGCCTGTAATCACAGCACTTTGGGAGGCCTAGGTGGGCAGATCACCTGAGGTGGGCAGATCACCTGAGGTCAGAAGTTTGAGACCAGCCTGACCAACATGGAGAAACCCTGTCTCTACTAAAAATACACAGTTAGCTGGGCATGGTGGCACTGCCTGTAATCCCAGCTACTCAGGAAGCTGAGGCAGAAGAATCGCTTGAACCCGGGAAGTGGAGGTTGCAGTGAGCTGAGATCATGCCACTGCACTCCAGCCTGGGCGACAGAGCAAGACTTCGTCTCAAAAAAATAAGGAAAAAAAGGAACTCTTCCACATGCTGAGGCATTTAACAGGCATGAAGCACATTTGCTGATGATCTCCCATGAGGTGGAGGAAATAGGCTTAATTCCTGTTTTAAAGCTGAGAGCATTGCAGCTCAGAGGGTCACATTCAAGGTCACACAGCTAATTAAAGTACTCGAACCTAGGTGTCTTGCCACAAAACCAGCATTTCTCAAAATATAGTTCCAGCCAGGCATGGTAGCTCACATCTGTAATCCCAGCACTTTGGGAGGCCAAGGCCAGCAGATCACTTGAGGCCAGGAGTTCAAGAACAGCCTGGCCAACATGACGAAACCCCCATCTCTACTAAAAATACAAAAATTAGCCAGGCGTGGCAGTGCACACCTGTAGCCCCAGCTATTTGGGAGGCTGAGGCACAAGCGTCGCTTGAACCTGGGAGGCGGAGGTTGCAGTGAGCTAAGATCACACCACTGCACGCCAGCCTGGGTGACAGAGTGAGACTCTGTCTCAAAAAACAAAATGTAGTTCAAAGACCGTAAGCCAAGACCTGGGAACATGCATTTTTTAAGTTCCTCAGGCCATAATTATGCTGAGTTTGAGAACCCTTGCCCCACATTGCCTCCTCCCATCTGGTCAGCTTTCTACAGTGGGAAGGGAGGAAGTCACCCCCAGAGCGGTGGGATTTCAGGAGTGAAGCAAAGGATTACCTCCCCAACTAAAGCAACTAACAAAAAATGCCTCCCCTGACAGACGGCTCTTTGTGCCTCTAATTATCCCAAAAGACTCATTTCTTTGGGTTAAAATACAAACAGTCCTAGATCACTCGGGACCTTCTCATGAATGAACTCGGGTTACTGTCAGATGGGAACAACTGCTTGCGTGAAGTCACTCCGCAAGTTCAGCTTTTGTGGGGAAATATTACTCAAGAGTCAAGACCTTGATCTGAAAATGCAAATCCAGCTGGAAGTTGCAGGTGGTGAGATCCTGTACGACAGGGAGAGGCTGAGCATCACTGAGGTAGGGGTGGGATGGGGGGAGGGTGGAAGTGGGGTGGGGGTGGGGGTGAAGGTAGAGGACTCCCAGGAGAGGAAAGAAAATGCAATTGGGGTAGGGGGTGAAGCCACACACACACACCAGAGTCAGAAAGAACTGGAGGCCAGGCGCAGTGGCTCACGCCTATAATCCCAGCACTTTGGGAGGTCAAGGCAGGTGGATCGCCTGAAGTCGGGAGTTTGAGACCAGCCTGACCAACATGGTGAAACCCCTACTAAAGATACAAAAATTAGGCGGGCATGGTGGTGCACCTCTGTAATTCCAGCTACTCAGGAGGCTGAGGCAGGAGAATCACTTGAGCCCAGGAGGCAGAGGTTGCAGTGAGCTGAGATTTCATCACTGCACTCCAGCCTGAGTGACAGATGTCTCCAAAAAAAAAAAAAAAAAAGAATTGGAGTAAAGCCTCAGCCTTGCTACTTCCTTGCTACTTACCGGTGTGACCTTGCAAATGTTACTTTATTTCCTATGCCTAAGTTTTCTCACACGTAAAACAGAGCTAACAGCAGAACCTACCTATAGGGGCATTGCAAGAATCAAACACATCACATGTGCAACAGTTAACATTTGCTGACCCTTGAGCCAGTAGCCATGCTAAGTGCTTTGCATATATTATTAACTCATTTAATCTCCATAGATAACCGATTGTGTGATTATTGTTTTACATATTTTATAAAGGAAGAAAGCAAGGCACAGAGAGATGAAGTAACTCGCCTCAAGGTGGCACAGCTTCTAAGTGTCAGAGTCAGTATTTGAACCTAGTAGGTCATATTGCAGGGGCAGTGGCCCTCATAGCTACAGTCAGTGGCAGATGCTTCATGTCATAGAGAGGGCTGCAGTGGAGGAGGCCGGGGTGCAGCCTGCTGAAGGACGGCCCTCTGGGCAGGGGTCCCTGTTGCTCAGATCCAAATGCAGACTGAACAAGTAGCCTTAATCATTAAGATCACTGCGGAGCAAAGGGGGGAGGGCACACTCTGCCTGTTCTCCCTCCACCCCCAAGACACTCACCTTATTCCACACCCAGAGGAGGATACGGGGCGCTCCCTTCCAGAGCCTAGAGACCCTGGGATGGTTCCAGTCCCTTTCCTCAACATCCCCCCAACAAAGAGCAGCAGCACAGATGCCAGGACTCTTGCTCTGCTGTCCGGCCAGGCAGTCGTCCCTGGACCCGTGTTTCGGTTGTTGCTGGTTTTATCTTGCTTGCCTTTCAGTGTATCCCCTGAAATAAACCACAGTGTTGCGAGAACAGGGAGCCCCGCCTCTCTGGAGCAGTTACGATGGGGAAACAGTGTCAAGGAAATCCGTGTGCGGTGTCTCACTGGGCCTCCACACCTTTGTGAAGTAGATATTATCATCTCCATTTTGCAGATGAAGATACCAGGCCCAGAGAGGCTACATGACCTGCTCCAGGTCACAGCAAGTCAGCAGCACCTCGCAGCATCAGATGTCTGTTGGAATTCAAAGCTATTTATGGGACTTGAGGCCCAGCTGGGTCTTTACACCCAGCCCCCAAAGGTGAAGTTCTCTGTTCCTCATTCATTCCTTCATGTGCTGAGTGCTTTTCAGAGGCAGCTTGATGCCAAGCCTCAGAGTAGAGACCATAGCAACCCGGCCTCCGCTTCATTCTGCTCAGCAGGGCTGGTGGTCTTTCTTAATGGGATATTTGTAGAGGTTCCCATCGCCCCAGGCTCTGGAAGGCCTGATTATCAGCCCAGGGGCTGCTCCTTGGGGATGGGAGTCAGGGGTTCAGCCTCTTCATGGGAGAACCCAGCTCTGGGTGTTTCAGGAAATTTCTGACCTGCCAGGGTTCCTGATCAGTCAGAGCTGGGGAGTGGGGGCCGGGAGAAAATGTTTCCCGTCAGCCCAGCTTTTGTCTCTCACATGAGCCCGAGACAGACAAACCACAACCACAGACTCGACCAGCTGTGGAAGCGTCGAACAGGAAACCCAGAACATCTGGTGCTCCACTTCCTCTGAGGGCTGCGCACGTCTGGGGGGCCGGTGTGCATGTGCGAGTCCGCCTGTGTGCATGTCTGTCTTCTCTTCTGCTGCTGCTTAGTGGGACTTGGAGCAGACAGAGCTAGAAACCACAGGCCTTGTGGTGACAGGGAAGCCAGACACTGGCTCCCCAGCCCTTACAGCGTGGCATCCCTTCTCAGACAGTAACCTGGGATCCGACCCCGCCTCCCAGGCCGCCTGCCAGTCCCCAGCCCTTGGCTAGCTTCAGGTCACCACACATTTGAAGACAGGGATTTATTTTATTTTCAGACGGTGATCGTTTAGAGGCACTGTTGGAAGGTGAGGTGAGAAGTCTCTGCTTACATATAACTTGGCCTCAGCATACAGACTCACAAAAAGCAGCCACTGGACAAAAGCTGTTTTGGGTTTGTTTTTTGTTTTGTTTTTTGAGACAGAGTCTGCTCTGCCACCCAGGCTGGAGTGCAATGGCGTGATCTTAGCTCACTGCAACCTCCACCTCCCAGGTTCAAGCGATTCTCCTGCCTCAGCCTCCCTAGTAGCTGGGATTACAGGTGCCCACCACCATGCTCAGATAATATTTTTGTATTTTTAATAGTGACAGCTTTCACCATGTTGGCCAGACTGGTCTCAAACTCCTGACCTCAGGTGATCCGCTCGCTTCGGCCTCCCAAAGTACTGGGATTATAGGCATGAGACACCGTGCCCGGCCAAAAAGCTGTTTTTGTTTGTTTTTGAGACTGAGTCTCATTCTGTTGCCCAGGATGGAGTGCAGTGGCACAATCTCAGCTCACTGCAACCTACACCTCCCAGGTTCAAGCGATTCTCCTGCCTCAGCCTCCTGAGTAGCTGGGACTACAGGCGCGTGCCATCATGCCCAGCTAATTTTTGTATTTTTAGTAGAGATGAGGTTTCACCATGTTGGCCAGGATGGTCTCAGTCTCTTGACTTCATGATCCACCCGCCTTGGGCTCCCAACGTGCTGGGATTACAGGCATAAGCCACCACACCCAGAAAAAAAAGCTGTCTTTCAAACAATTTGAGGAGCATTGGTGGATGACCACAGGGGCCACGTGCTGATTGGGGGTAGCTTTCCCATTAGTGGTGGTGTTCTCTGAGTAAGGAGAAAACAGGGTTTTTCATTTTTCTGAAGGGAAGAAACATACGGCAGTAGAAACAAAAGGCTCCCCAAACCATAGCATGAAGTTTAGCTCTCATGGTATCCTCAGGAGGTAGGCACTATTATGCCCATTCTTATCAATCATGAAATGGATGTGCACATGGGTGCGGAAGTCACCCCAGTGCATACAGCACATAAGAAGCAGGGGCAGGTTCAATTCAAACCAAAGCCCGGCCTCATGCTAGATCTTAGATCACACTTCGTTCTTTCAATGAGCATTCAAAATCTGAACTGTACCTAGCAAACGGTTGGAATTCAACGTTTCTTGAATTAATCACCTAATTGTGCTATGATGGTAGAGACAGATGTCATACTCACTGTAGCCCTCAGGCTCAGCACGGTATCCAGGAAAGAATGGGTGCTTAATCAATGTCAGCGAATGAACACGTAAAGGAATTCTAAGTTTTAGAACAGTGATACTTTATTTTTCTTGTTGTTGTTGTTTCTTTTGAGCCAGACTCTGTCACCCTGGCCAGAGTGCAGTGGTGCTAACTCAGCTCACAGCAACCTCCACCTCCAGGATTCAAGCGATTCCTCCCCTCCCCCCACAGCCTCCAGAGTAGCTGAGATTTCAGGCATGCACTACCACACCCGGCTAATTTTTGTATTTTTAGTAGAGACAGGGGTTTCACCATGTTGACCAGGCTGGCCTCGAACTCCTGACCTCAAGTGATCCTCCCAACTCGGCCTCCCAAAGTGCTGGGATTGCAGATGTGAGCCACCGCGTCCAGCAGATACTTCATTTTTCTGCAGGTCATTTACTTAGCAAGGCCAACTGTTTGGATCCTGGCTAAAAATGTGAAAGAAGACAGAAAAAGCCACAAGCAGTCAACAGAAGTCACGGGTCCTAGCACATAAAAGTTCAAGTACTTGGTTCACAGCCGAAATTCTCAGGTCTTCAGCTGTAGCCTGGTTACCCTTACACACACCACTGCTAAAGAGCATGGTTACTGATCGTTCCAGGACACAAGATTTGAAAGCATGGCTTTCGAAGGGAGATGACCCGCTAGGGGAAGCTTGCGGGCAACGGCAAACTGGGAGTTCGACAAGCACTTTCAGACAGGGATGCAACGAAGAACTCGCCAGCAGACATAAGAGATGGGCAAGATGAGAATGAACTGTGATTCTCGGATATCTGCCCGCAAGGTGGCTTCGAGAAAGCCAGCCGGAAACTGCAGCACCGCGGAGGATTTCTCTGGTTCAGGTTAAAGGCACAACAGCCAGAGGGAGCGGACTTCAAACCCAACTCCCAGCAGCAGCCTGGGCCAGCCAAGGTGGTGCATGCGCAGTGTGCAAGGTCGTGCTCCTTTTCATACCTGCAGACCTGTAGAGCCTTCTGAGGGAGCAGGGCTTACGCCACGCAAGCGCCGCGGGTTCGTGACGTCATCTGAGAGCGCCATGCGCAGTCCCGAAACCCTGAGCACCGTCTGGCTATAGGCGTTGCTGTAGAGACGGTGCGCCGAGTCCCGCCCCCGAGGCGGGATAGGAGGAGAACCGGTCAGCTGACAAGGATGACGTTTCGAAAGCGCGCGGGAGGTCCTGCTGAAACGCAGAGCCCAGAAAGCAATTTGAGGGGCGTCTTGACCGAAGGTACTAAATATCAAACGGCTCCATTAAAGTAAAAATGCAAACTGCCCTAATCGGATTTCATGTAAAGCAGGAGGCCTGGGAAGACTTAAATGTATCACTACAGTAGGTTAAGGGTGGGAAAGAGTTTGGACCAGACTAGCGTCGGGACAACCTGACCTTTTGAGCCTTAATTTTTTCTCGAAGGGATCTTTCCCATCAGCATATAAACATGTGATTTCCCCCTTCCTGAGAACCCTTTCGTGGCTCCAGCCCCCACCTCATCCCCTCGCTTTCTGAGTATCGTAACTGCCTGGAAGAGTGTGTATATTCTTTGTCCAGCCCTCTCCTCCCACTCAGTGTTGAACTCCCTCCAGGCAAACTCAGTCTCTCCCCAGTCCTCGTCTTACCTGCTCTGTCAGCGATTTTTGATACGGTTTATCACCCTCTCCTCCGCAAAACTTTCTTCGCTTGGCTTTTGGGAGTGCACACGCTTGTTTTTCCCTCCATCCCTGCCCCTCTTTCTCTGTTTCTTTTGCTAGTCTCCCCTCTTTTTCTTGACCTCTAAATGTAGCAGTGCCCCCAGCACTGGTTCCTTGGACTTCTCTTTCTTTTCACTTAATCTCTTGATGATTTCATCGGATTTCATGGCTTTAAAGACTATCTGTGTGCTGATGACTCCCATCTGTATAGCTCCAGCCTAGAACTTATCCTCATCTCAGAAAAATCCTTCTGGCTTCTCAGGCTGTAAACTTTGAGTTCTTCAACCCATGTCAAATCTGTCAGCAGATCCTATTGGCTTTTCTTTTTTCGCCAGAATCCAGTCTCCACTGACACCATCTTAGAGCAAGCCCCCATCTCTCACCTGGATTACTGTAATTGCCTAACTGGTCCCCCTTCTTCCACCCCTACTCCGTTAAGTCTATGTTTACATAACAACCTCGGTAATTCTGTTAAAAGTTGTATCATGTGGCACCTCTGTGCAAAAACTATCAGGCCTCGTGTCTCAGAGTAAAAGCCAAAGCTTTACCAGGGCTAGAACTGTTCCACACCACCAGGCCTCCATTCTAGAGCTCTCCATTCTTGCCTCCCTTGCTCACTTAACAGCAGACACATTAGCCGTTTTGCCAAGCTTGCTTCTACCTCTGGAACTCTAAACTTGCCTTTACGTCTGCATGGAACGTGTCCTCATTTATCCCCAGGGCTCCCTCCCTTACCTCCCCCAAGACTTGGTTCAGATGTTCCCCACTGACAAAGGCCTTCATCAACCTCCTGGTTTGAAATTGCAAATCAGACTCCGGCAAGCCTGCGTTCCCACGTTCCCATTCCCTTCCCTTTTGGTCCATTGCATTTAGTTTATCACCTTCTAGTAACCCGTTTAATTGAGTTCTTTATCTTATATGATGTCCCTCTCCACATGAAGACAGAAATTTTTTCGTCATTGCTCCATCCCCAATTCTGAGACAGAGAATGTGTGGCACGTGTTAGGTAGGTGCTCAGTACAGGCCTGTGGGGAGAATGGGTGCATTGCAGAATCCTAGGGCTAAGGCTTGGTTAGGAGCCAGAGCCTTAGAGGCTTGGGTTCTAGGCTCCCTTTACCATTTAGCTGCTTTTTTTTTTTTGAGACGGAGTCTTGCTCTGTGGCCCAGGCTGGAGTGCAATGGCGCGATCTCGGCTCACTGCAACCTCCGCCTCCTGGATTCAAGCGATTCTCCTACCTCAGCCTCCTGAGTAGCTTGGATTACAGGCACACACCACCATGCCCAGCTAATTTTTGTATTTTTAGTAGAGACAGGGTTTTGCTATGTTGGCCAGGCTGGTCTTGAACTCCTGGTCTCAGGTGGTTCACCCACTTTGGCCCCTCAAAAGTGCTGAATTCTTTGGGAAGCCGAGGCAGGTGAATCACCTTAGGTCAGGAGTTCGAGACCACCCTGGCCAATGTGGTGAAACCCCGTCTCTACTAAAAGCACCAGGGACTGGGTTCAGTTCTTCCACAGACCAGGGCCAGGGAGGTTGGTTTCAGGATGAAACTGGTCCACCTCAGATCATCAGGCATTAGATTCTCATAAGGAGTGCACAACCTAGATCCCTGGTATGCACAGTTCACCGTAGGGTTTGTGCTACTAGGAGAATCTAATCTAATGCTT
>NW_016107330.1:623188-635309 GCF_001604975.1 Cebus imitator
TTTTTTTGGAGATAGAGTCTCACTCTGTTGCCCAGGCTAGAGTGCAGTGGTGGGATCTCGGCTCACTGTAACCTCCGCCTCCCATGTTTAAGTGATTCTCCTGCCTCAGCCTCCCAAGTAGCTGGAAATTACAGCTTTGGTCCACCACCAAACCCAGCTAATTTTTGTATTTTTAGTAGAGACAGGGTTTCACCATGTTGGCCAGGCTGGTCTCGAACTCCTGACCTTAGGTGATCCACCCGCCTGAGCCTTCCAAAGTGCTGGGATTACAGGCATGAGCCACAGCACCCGGCCCAGTGTCCTAAGCTCTTGTGAGGACATCAGTCAGACCAGATTAGAGCTCACTCCAGTGGCCTCATTTGAACGTAATTACCTTGTTAAAGGCCAAATACAGTCACTTTCTGAAGTCCTGGGGGCTAGGGTTCAGCCCATGACATTATTTAAAATCCAAGGGATGCATAGAAAGGAGCCATGGAACCAGAGGAACCTTTCAGGTAGAGAGAAGCACATGTACAGAAATCCTGTGGCTGGAAGCACTGTGTTAAGTTAGAGGCAGTAGAAGGCCCATGTAGCTTGAGCTCAGAGTGAGGGGTCTTGGTGGGAGGTACACTGGGAGTTGAGGGTGAGGAGCCACCCATGTAAGATCTTGGAAGCCACCCAGAACTGTTGTTGGGAGTGATGTGATAACAGTCATGTAATGCAGCGGTCCCTGACCTTTTTGGCACCAGGGACCGGGTTCATAGAAGACAGTTCTTCCATGGACCAGGGCCCGGGAGGTTGGTTTCAGGATGAAACTGGTCCACCTCAGGTCATCAGGCATTAGATTCTCATAAGGAGTGCGCAACCTAGATCCCTGCTATGCACAGTTCACAATAGAGTTCATGCTCCTAGGAGAATCTAATGCTGTTGCTGATCTGACACGAGGCGGAGCTCAGGTGATAACTCACCTGAGCTGTGTGGCCCAGTTTCTAACAGGCTACTGGCCTGTGTCCCGGGGGTTTCGGACCCCTGCTCTAATGGCAAGATTACTCTGGCCACAGATGGGTTGGAAGGAGGCTCCCCTTAGCTCCAGAGCTATTGTCATGGTGAGGACTCTGTGACACAGTGCATGGTGTCTCCTAGTAAGGGCTCTGTAGAGGGTTACTGGTTAATACTTTTCATAATGGCCACCTGGCATGGTTGATGGGAGGATTGAATGGAAAAGAGGCCAAGAAGGACTTAATAAGTGATAAGGAGAACACTAGGAAAAGCATCCAAAAGTACCAAAGAGTCTGTATTTGGTGGCGCTGGACAAAGGTAGTTTGAACAGATGTGATTGCCTATTGCCCCGGAAGGTTTTAGATGAGACTCATGCAAAAGAGGAAGGATGTTGGAGCAGGGAGGCACTGACCCCATGTGTCATCTTCCAGAAGCCTAAAGACAGTGGAAACGATCTGAGGGAAGGAGCACTCATCTTTTATTTCTTTTCTTCAGATTCAGCTGAAAGCACCCCTTAAGTTTACTGTCAGGGTGCTGATACACAGAGCTACTCCTAAAAGATTCAGAGTGTGGGTGAGGGATGTGAGGTCACCTCCTGCAGGCTCTCGGTAAGAGTACTGCTGGGCAGCAGGAAGCTTCCGCATTTCATTCCTGGAACTCAGTGTCCGGAAGTGGAACCATATGTGACCTCTCAGCTCCCTTCAACTTGACTAGTGACTCTACTTTTCAGAGTCTTGCTCTGTCACCCAGGCTGGAGTGCAGTGGTGCGGCTGCAGCTCACTCAGCCTCCCTAGTAGCTGGGACTACTCGCGTGCACCACCACCCCCGGCTAATTTTTTTATTTCTTGTAGAGATGTGGTCTCACTATGTTGCCCTGGCTGGTCTCGACCTCCTGGGCTCAAGCAATCCTTCTGCCTTGGCCTCCCAAAGTACTAGGATTAGAGGAATGAGCCACTGTGCCTGGCTTCTTTTTTTTTTTCCCAAGAGCTATGATCTGTCACCCAGGCTGGGTGCAGTGGCTATTCACAGGAGCAGTTATAGCTCACTGCAGCCTCAAACTCCTGGGCTCAAGTGATCCCCCACCTCAGCCTGTAGCTGGGACTACAGGCACGCGTCACCACACCCAGCTTATGACAGTACCTTCTGATGGTTTAATGCAACGAAGACTGCTCTTTGTCTTGGAAGGAACCAAGACAAGCATTTTATCCCAGTGGCTAAAGAACTCTGACTGTCCTCCTCCACACCCTTGACAGAGGGCCATCTGCCAGTGATTGGGAATGCACCAGACAGCCCATCCTAATTTTGGACAGAATTAATTGTTAGAATCGGCTTTGTAACACGAGGCCAAATCCATCTCTTGTAAGTCCTGGTCTGGCCTTCAGGAGCTACACAAACCCAGTGCCTCCTCTTTATGGCATTAAATATTTGGCAGTGACTCTGGGCTCTGGGCTACCCTTGAGACCTCCAAGTCTTCTGTTCACAAACTGAACACCTCCCCCTGCCCGGCTAAAAAGGTGCTTTTTTACTTTTCTTAACGATGCTTTTATGAATGTTCTTGTACATGAATCTTTTCATACTTGCCTTTGGATACATTTCTATAAATGAAACTTCTGGGACAAATGGTGCATTTTATAGTTTGTGCTATATATTTCTTCCAAAGGGGTGATTTTTGCTTGTACACCCGCCAGCAATTTACAAGAGAGCCTGTTCCCCCACACCCCACCCACCAACATGGGGAATTTTCATTCTTTTAATCATTGCCAATCTGATAAGGGGAAATGGTTATCTCGTGATTGCCTTAATTTGCATTTCTTTGATTATGGGTGAGATTGGACATGTTTTCCAACCACATCCTTTACTTTTGCAGTTGAGTTTTGGAGCTCAAGGCAAGACCTTGCATGTATTCCAGTTAAATTTTATCTTGTTGGATTCAACCAATCATTCCTTCCTGTTGAGATAATTTTGGACCCTGACTCTGCAATCCCAGCGGGTTGGCCTTCCTTCCCAGTCTGGTGTTATTTGCACAGTTGATAAGCAGTTATCTTTGGACTTATCCAAGTTGTTGACAGAGTGTTAATGAGTGGAGAACCAAGGACAGAACTGCTTGGCATTCCACTGGAGAATGCCTTGGGATGACACTGTTCCATCGCTGTTACAGCTCAACCTCACCATGCCTGGGAGTCATGGCCATATTAGGAACCTTCACCTGGGACGTAGACTCCACCCCTGGCCCTGATGAGCTTCGAGGCCCTGAGCAAGTGCTGTCCTCTTTCACTGAGCTGCACTTTTGAGCTCCAGCAGCCTTTTTCTCACTATTCTGTCCATAAGACTTTCATGAGAAGCAGGACAGTGGCCATGGAAGTCGGAATCTGCTAAGGAGCGTGTAATAACTCACCTGCCAAATTAAAAAAAAAAAAAAAAAAAATTTCATGAGAAACGGTCAAATTGTTGTCAAAAGTCATGGTATTATCACGAAGTGTTCACCCCATTTTCTGATTTAGTAGAACGACCACGAAGCCCTCTGTCATGGACATTGACCTCTGATACTGCCCTTCCTATGTGCTGGTCAACCATCTGTTTGATTTTCTGCCCCAGAATTCCTGAAGCTCAACAGCCTTCAGTTTATCCAATTCATACATTAAAAAAAAAAAATAGGGTTTTGGCCAGGCGCAGTGGCTCACGCCTGTAATCGCAGCACTTTGGGAGGCTGAGGTGGGCAGATCACAGGGTCAAGAGATGAAGACCCTCCTGGCCACCATCATAGTGAAACCCCATCTCTACTAAAAATACAAAAAATAGCTGGGCATGGTGGTGTGCACCTGTAGTCCCAGCTACTCAGGAGGCTGAGGCAGGAGAATCACTTGAACCTGGGAGGTGGAGGTTGCAGTGAGCCAAGATCGCGCCACTGCACTCCAGCCTGGTAACAGAGACTCCATCTCAAAAAAAAAAAAAAAATATATATATATATATATATAATAGTAATAATGGTAATAAAGGCTGCTATGGTTTGTTTGTTTATGGTTTTGGACTCCTCCGTTCTCTGCAATTCCTCAAAGCACCCTGAGATGTCAGAAGCTCTCAGCACTCCCTGCCAGGGCTTGTTGGTTCTATTGCCCTGTTTCCGTTTTCGTTCATATCAGGAAGGAGGAAGGTGGGAAGGCCACCTCTCCTCCAGGCATGGAAAGAGGGCCAGAGTTCATTCACAGCTGTGGCAGCATTGAAAGGAAACAGGGGAAATGCTTAGTTTGGGGAGAAACAGGCTTCATGAGACTGACACATGGCAGCTGCTCAAGTCATGAGCTGAAGAAACAGCTTCCATGGCCCTGCCAGAGGGACCTCTGGTTATGCATAATTCTATCCAGCCCTGAGCTTCATAAAGAAAATACGCATCAGCAGTGTCATCTCCAAGTGAAATGGTAGCACATGATGTCATGTTTCTTTGAGTTACTTCAACATCAAAATCAGACAAAACTTCTAAGGAGGGAGCAGTAAACATTAACCCCATGTAACAGATAAAAGACTAAGAGAAATTATGTAACTGGTTTAAGTGACACAGGGAGTCTGTCATAACTGGTGACATGGCTTCTTATCACCATGCCTGGAATGTAGCTATTGATTTACAGTAAGGTATAAACCTTGTAAATTTCTCAGTACACGATGTACAAGTAGCTGTTCCGTACTGTCTGTTCTTGTTTATCCAGACTAATAATAATAGTAATCATGATAATAGGCCAGGCACAGTGGCTCACACCTGTAATCCCAGCACTCTGGGAGGCTGAGGCAGGAGGTTTGCCTGAGCCCAGGAGTTTGAGGCCAGCTTGGGCAATATGGCAAGATCCTGTCTCTTCATAAAATTTAAAAATTAGCTGGGCATGCTGGCATGCTCCTGTGGTCCCAAGTACACGAGAGGCTGAGGCAGGAGGATCGCTTGAGCCTGAGAGGTCAGGGCTGCAGGGAGCCATGTTCACATCACTGCACTTCAGCCTAAGCAACAGAGCAAGATCCTGCCTCAAAAAAAATTTATATATATGCACATATGTAAAAAGATAGATAGATAGATAAGGCCAGGCACAGTGGCTCATGCCCGTAATCCCAGCACTTTGGGAGACCAAGGCAGGCAGATCATGAGGTCAGGAGATTGATACCACCCTGGTTAACACAGTGAAACCTCATCTCTGCTAAAAATACGAAAAATTAGCCAGGTGTGGTGGCACATGCCTGTACTGCCAGCTACTCAGGAGGCTGAGGCAGGAGAATCACTTGAACCTGGGAGGTGGAGGTTGCAGTGAGCTGAGATCACACCGCTGCACTCCAGCCTGGGCAACAGAGTAAGCCTCCTCTCAAAAAGAAAAAAAAAGTGTGTGTGTGTGTGTGTGCGTGTGTGTGTGTGTGTATTTTATATATTTATATATATATATATGTAAAAGTAAATGATAGTAAAAGCTGCTGTGGTTTGTTTATTTGGTTGGTTGGTTGGTTGGTTGTTTTTTGAGATGGAGTCTAGCTCTGTCTCCCAGGCTGGAGTGCAGCGGTGCGCTGCAACCTCACCTCTTAGGTTCAAACAATTCTTCTGCCTCAGCCTCCCAAGTAGCTGGGATTACAGGTACATGCCACCATGCCTAGCTAATTTTCGTTTTTGTTTTTGAGACGGAGTCTCACTCTGTTGCCCAGGCTGGAGTGCAGTGACAAACCTCTGACTTCTGGGTTCAAGTGATTCTCCTGCCTCAGCCTCCCGAGTAGCTGGGATTACAGGCACATGCCACCATGCCTGGCTAATTTTTGTATTTTTAGCAGAGATGATGTTTTGCCATGTTGGCCAGGCTGGTCTCCAACTCCTGACCTCAGATGATCTGCCCACCTCAGCCTCCCAAAGTGCTGGGATTACAGGTATGAGCCACCACGCCCAGCCGAGGCTGCTGTAGTTTGAATGTTGGTATCCACTCCACAACTCAGGTTGAAGCTGATCCCCATGGTGACGGTATTAAGAGGTGGGGCTTTTATAAAAGCCTGAGGGAGCGAGTTCAGTCCCCTCACCCTCCCACTTTCTGCCACCTGAGGATGCAGCAAGGCCGTCGCCAGACACCAAATGCTGGCACTTTGAGCTTGGACTCGCCCAGAGCTCTGAGAAATGAGCTTCTAGTGTGTATAAATGACCCAGTCTGTGGTATTTTGTTAGAGCACAAATGGGCTAATACAAAGGCTGACCAATCCTTATCGAGCCCTTACCACGTTCTCAGTGCTTAGTAGAAATGAACCGTTTCGTCTCACACGCCCCTGAGGTAGGTGCTAGCTTCACTCCATCTTTTATAGATGAGGAAATGGAGGCACAGGAGAGAGGCTAAATAACCCACCTCAGGTCACCCAAGATCAGACAAGATCCAGCGCATTCAGCGTGGTATGGCTGTAGACAGGTCACCCCTCTTATAAAGGGCAGAGCTGGGTTCGAACTCAGACAGTCTGACTCCATGGTTCAGGCTCTGCATGGCAATGTTCTGCTGCTTCTATAAGTAAATGAAGATAAGAAAGGAATAATTGGAAATGATTTCTTCCCCAAACTGTGAAGCTGCATTGCAGACAGTGGTCTCAGCTACTAAGGTGTAACAAACAGCTTTTGCATCTCCTGAAAGAACCACGTGCAAAGGAGGGAGTGAGGAGGGAAGGGAAGCCCAGAGCCTGAAGAACCTGTAACTGGGGTGCACAGCCTCTGAGTAATCCCAAGTGGACCGTGTGAACCTGCAGTGAGTGTCTGTGGCTACGAGGCAGAACACACAAACACCAGGCCTCCAGATTCTCACTAAGATTGTGTCATGAGACAGGACCTCGCTGCCCAGCCCCTGCCTCCCAGTAACAGGATTACGAGGCTGAGTGCGGTTACTGCTGGCACCGTACGCTACAGATGTAGCCAGGACTGGGCGCCAATCGACGGATTCTCAATATTGTCTTCCAGTTGCTAGACTACGCTGCTTTCCAGTACATTATTTGGAATATAAAAACTAAAATGTAAGTAAAGCATTTTCATACAAATAATTTCAACCGCAACAAGGCAATTGGCTTCTGATTAAGTTGGCAAGAGGAGGTAATGAACTCATTCCGATTGACATATTTGGAGATTCTCTTGCCAACTCCAATTGGCAGCTTCATAATTATGGAAACGTCCATGTTATTTCCACTCAGCCAGGGTTAGGCCTGCTGGTATCTGATTCAATGTTTACTTCGTGAATGAGGTCAGTTCCCAGCACAGCTGGGGTTTCAGCAAAGGAGTCAGCAGACAGCATTCCCACTAGAATCTGACCAGCGTTTGTCACGACTTCCAGGGCGACCTTCTCCCAGCTCCCCCAGGTCAGCTGCTCTCCCTAGCATTTTCTGGGGCCCGGCTCCTCTCTCTGTAGAAGCAGACCCAGCACGGGCTGCAGCCTGGACACCATGTCACATCCAAGGCTACCTGGCACAGCGGTTCATCCCTCAGACTGCTACCTCGGTATTGCAGCACCTTGCTCCTGGACACCTCCCCCCCTGCCACACCGCAAGCTTCACGCTGCCAGGAAACAGAGTTTTAAGAATTATTTATCCCAGGATGGCTCCACGTGTGTGGTGTGAGAGTGACTCAGAGTGCCATGGAAGCCACCTCCAAAGGTAATGACATCCCACAGGCCAGAGTGTTCTTTCAGGAGCTTCCCACACTGATGAAAACAAAAGCAAGTCACAAGTGCTCAGAACCCTCATAGGAAGAACACACATTCATGGGTGACCATCTCTGAGTTCACGAGGTTCCTGGGGAGACTCAGGGCAGAAGGGAAGGGCAGCACCCCACAACAGTGCCAGGGGCCTCGCTCCCAGTGTCTCAAAGCAGCAAAGGGCTGGAGTGTCGCTGACCTGTTTGTCCAAGTCCTGAGCTGTTGCCATAGGATAGCAGCAGCGAGAAAGTGCGCAAAGTCTGCAGCCGCTATCTCTGCTCTGGCAGCAGGTTCCCCACCTGAGCACGGTAAGCCAGGAGGAGGCTAAGTGAGGGTGATTTGGTTTGGATCTCAAAATAATAGTGGGCATCGTATCATGTGATGATTTTGCCCAAGAAAATCTTAAAAGTGCCATGGAGAGAAAGAATCTGGAGTAGGAGATCGTTTAGGCATTGGAGGCCAAGGCAGATTCAAGAAGAAGCTTTCCCTTCCTCAGTGTTGACAACCAGACTTTGATGGCCACGCCCCATGCTCTGCTCCCCCAACCGGAGAACAGGGAGACAGCTGATGTGAACACAAGAATAAACATCGCAGAGGACTGCAGTCCCAGATATAAAGAGGTCGGCTGTCTCTTTTTGTGGCCTCACCAGAAGGAGGGGTTGTCAGTCTAGGATGAAGACTCACTGTCTCATCCTAAGTCCAGCTGCATAGAGGATTTCAGAACACCTCACTTGAGGGTTGACATGCTAGGGTCCCTAGGACCTGGACAGTCACAGTCACAGATCACTTCTCTCACAGGCTTTTCTCAGGAGCTCACACAACCTGTCTCAGCCCCAAGATGCTCCTTCTTTTTCTATTTTTTTGAGACGGAGTCTAGCTCTGTCTGTCACCCTGATTGGAGTGCAGTGGTGCAATCTCGGCTCACTGCAACCTCTGCCTCCCAGGTTCTAGTGATTCTCCTACCCCAGCCTTCCGAGTAACTGGGACTACAGGTGCCCACCACCATGCCCAGCTAATTTTTGTATTTTTAGTAGAGATGGGGTTTCACCATGTTGGCCAGGCTGGTCTCAAACTCCTGACCTTGTGATCCTCCCACCTCAGGCTTCCAAAGTGCTGAGATTACAGGCGTGAGCCACCCACCGTCCTAAGGTGCTCCTTCTGTCTGCCTCTGTCCTGACTCAAACACAGGTTGTTTGCCATCAAATCTGTAGCCTGTCTTATCAACATTGTCATTGTCATAACATCTTAGAATGTTTGTTTGTTTTTGAGACAGAGTCTCACTCTGTCACCCAGGCTGGAGTGCAGTGGTGAGATCACAGCTCACTGCAGCCTCCAGCCCCCAGGCTCAGGTGATCCTCCCACCACAGCCTCCCAAGTTAGCTGTAACTACAGATGTGCACCACCACCCTCAACTACATTTTTTGTATTTTTTTGTAGAGACGAAGTTTTTTCATGTTGCCCAGTCTGGTCTCAAACTCCTGGACTCATCCAGTCTGCCCTCCTTGGCCTCCCAAAGTGCTGGGCTTACAGGTGTGAGCCACCGCACCCAGCCTCACTTTGTAATCTTTTAACATTATTTTTCCCTTGAATATTCTTCGGGAAGTTTTTGACTTCCCAAACTTAGCCTGTTTTGTGCTGCTCTAACAATGCGTGGGACCGGGTAATTTATAATGAACAGGGATTTATTTCTCACAGTTCTAAAGGCTGAGAAGTCCAAGATCAAGGCGCCAGCATCTGGCAAGGGCGTTCTTACCACGTCATCCCATGGCAGAATACAGACAGGCGGTAGTGGGTGGGAGAGAAAGACAGACAAAAGGGGGCTGAACTCGTTCCTTTATAAGGAACCCACTCCTGAGATAATGACATTAATCCATCGTCCATTAAACACCTCTGAAGGGTCCTACCTCCCAACATCTCCATATTAGGGATCAGGTTTTCAGCACATGGATGTTAGAGGGCACAGTCAAACCGTAGCGGGCGCTAAGCCAAGTTCTTCCCTTCCCCCTCTGGCCTCATGACCCATGCTCTCTACCCACTTGGCACAGCTGCACTGGCCGCCCTGCCGATGCCCATCCACGCCAGACACACATCCACCTCAGGATCTTGGCACGTGCCCTTCCCTCCAGCAGGAACACTCGCCAGGCCATTCCCACAGCTCCCTGCCTCCCTTCCTTCTCGTCTTGACTCACTTGCCCCCTCCCCAGGCGCTTGCTTGCCTGTCCTTCCACACGTGATTCCCCCAGCTTCTATCCCCATCTGAAATAGCACATGTTACTTGTTCCTTATCTGCCTCCCCCTCTGCAGTGCCAACTCCGCCTGGCAGGGATTTTTGACTCTCTCGCCCACTGCCACAGCCTGGTGCCAGCACGGTGCCAGGCATGTCCACCCTGCAGCATTTACTGAGTGCCCACTGCACACCAGGCACTCGGCTGCTTCTGCCAATGTTTCTCCAGTGCCTGAAGAACTAAAATTCTGTAAACTCAAAGGAACCGTTGTGTCTTCTGATTCCTCCAAGAGCTTTGAGGAGCTGAGCAGATGCAATGTCACTTTGCTGTCTCCCTCCGCCCCACTACCCCTCTGACTTCATGTATCAGCTCTCCCCACAGACATGGGAAAGTGGGGTCATTCCCAGGAAAGGCAGAGCCGTCCATGACTTAGGAACCCAGGTGTTTGTTCCACGGAGGCCAATTGCTCCCAGCTTTTTCTGAGCTCCTAGGAGGAAATGCATCTGAAATGCTGTCACCCTCCCCTGATCATTAACAGAGCTGTTGGACTGGCGGAGTTGTCAGCGAGGCAACCACAGGCAGGCAGGCAGCCATCACACCGGCTCTGCAGAGAGGGCTGGAGAGCTGATGCCCACGCCACGGGAAAGGGCCAGCGCCTGAGCCAACAGCCTGACTGGAAAGTCTGTGTAAGGGACACCTGGAGGAAGCAGGGGCCTCCAGCACCTCCTCCACCGACTAACCCGTGGTGCTCACTCCGCCCGCCATGGGGGCTCACCACCCTTCCCGCCCAGAGATACAGCCGGGCTGGAGGCTCACGAGTGTTCTCCCAACAAATTGGAACTTCTTTTCTTTCGTCTCCTTTGAAAAGGTCTTTTGTGAGCTAGCAAGTGACCCCAAAGTAACCTCTCTATTCCTGTTGGAAGGGAAAATATTTCCAGATCGGAGAGACTGCAGCGCCAAGCCTTGGCCTCTATGAATACTTGATTATGCCTCCTGAACGCAGTCTCCTGAACATGTGCCAGTCAGTTTCAGAAATGAACCCTGGCCGGGTGCAAGGGCTCACGCCTGTAATCCTAACTCTTTGGAAGGCCAAGACAGGAGGATCACTTGAGCTCAGGAGTTAGAGACCAGCCTGGGCAACATGGTAAGACTCTGTCACTACAAAAAAAAAATTTTTTTAATTAGCCAGTATAGTGGTGCACACCTGTAGTCCTAGCTACTTGGGACACTGAGGTGGGAAGATTGCTTGAGTCTCGGAGGTCAAGGCTGCAGAGAACCATGATCACACCACTGCACTCTAGCCTGGGCGACAGAGTGAGACCCTGTCTTAAAAACAATCAAATAAAATAAACGTTTAAGCAAAGTAACTGCCAATCAAGAGGTTTATTATTTGCCCCATTGAGTATCTTAAGACCAAAGCTTCACATTTTTGAGGGTGTGATGTCATGAAATTCCCACGTACGACCACATTTTGATAAGGTCATTGTGTATGTTTTGGAAAGTGAGAGGGTTATCCTATAACTTGGAAGATAAACTCCTGAACTGGAAGTTTGAGGTGTACAAGCAGAATGGGCCACTGAGCTATCGCATTTGCTACAGTGAACTCATGTGACTGCCCCAGAATTATCTGGAAGTTCAGTGTTCGTCTTCTGAAAAGAGCTGGGACCTCGGTGTGCCGGCTGTCATAAGGGCAGTGTGAGCGGCTTTCTATTTAAAAGCTTCACACCTGGCACTTCAGTAGCACTTGCTTTCCAAAGGCAACCCTCTTTCCCTCGGATTTTTTTCCACCTTTCTCCTTTTCTGTGTTGGTCCAGTTTATCTCAGCCTGCTGGCATGAAGAGAAGGACAATTATAAAAGCCATTTATAAAAGGAGCAGGGAGGTGTTGTGCTTTTGTCTTTGCTGCTGAAGCGGGCCGGGTAGAGACAAGACGGCCTGAGAAACAATGTGGGAGTGAGGAGCACGGACCGGCCAGGGACCAGGAGAAAAGCAGGTTTCCCTGTCTTCACGGTAAAGAGAAGGCAAAGGCAGCTACTTAGGGCCATGGACCTTCCTAGTCCGCTTGGTGAGGCCTTTGGACGCTCCCCTGGGACCCGGCATGCCTAATCCAAAACTCCAGATCTGAGCCAGGTGTGGTGGTGGTACCTGTAGGTCCCAGCTACTCCGGAATCTGAGGCGGGAGGATCACTTGAGCCCAGGAGTTTGAGGCCAGCTGAGCAACATAGCAAGATCCTGGCCGGGCGTG
>NW_016107330.1:635409-645738 GCF_001604975.1 Cebus imitator
AAAAAAAAAAAAAAAAACATACCAAGATCCTGTCAAATTCCAGATCTGTCACCATCAGTTGTCTGTAGGGAGAGAGGGGCTCAAGAAAGGAAGGAGCATCTAGAAGGGGATGAAGAAAGACTAGAAACAGGGAAATGGGGGAATGCACAGCAAAAGCAATTTAAGGAAGAGACTGAGACTAAGACAGGGATGTCGGGAAACGAGCCCATAGTTTCTTTTGTCCTCTATGTCCAAACACATCCTCATCGCCTTAATTATAGACTAAGAAATGACAAGGCTAAAACAGTCAAGGGCTGGGAATTTAAGACTATAAAACGGGCCAGGGGTGGGAGCTCACGCCTGTAACCCCAGCACTTTGGGAGGCCAAAATGGGCAGGCCACCTGAGGCCAGGAGTTCGAGACGAGCCTGGCCAACATGACGAAATCCCATCTCTACTAAAAATATAAAAATTAGCCAAGTGTGGTGACACGTGGCTGTAATCCCAGCTACTCGGGAGGCTGAGGCATGAAAATCATTTGAACCCAGGAGACAGAGGTTGCAGTGAGCCGAGATTGCACCACTGCACTCCAGCCTGGGTGACACAGTGAGACTGTGTCAAAAAAAAAAAAAAATGTAAAATATCTCACTTCTTACCTTCAGAGGGTCCTCCACTTCCTCTCCCTCCGTCTCCTCTCTCTCCCTTCTTCGCCCCTTCCCCCCACCTCCTTCTCCTTCTCCCTTCTTCGCCTTTTCCCTCCACCTCCTTCTTCTCCCCTACCCCTCCTCCTTCCTTCACCCTGGGCACAGCCTGTCTTGGAGGAGCAGGAACTGCTCTGAATGACACTGGCTGGGACAGAAGTGCCCTGGGGTCAGGCCTGAGGCAGCCGGGCCCAAACAAGGCAGCATTTATGCACAGGATCTTTTCAAGGAGGTTTTGCAGATACAAGGACGTTGGACAGAGAGGAACAGAGAAATTCCAGAGATTTTTCACGTGCAAGCGGATATTTCCTTTGAGAGTTTCTAGACTAAATAATACTCCTTGTGTCTAAGGGGACGGTGTATACTGCTGACCTGGCAATGTTCTCTGCCTGCAGCATGAGCACGGGCAGGCCCCGCCGCTGCCCGGAGAGGGCTGTAAGCAGAGGAAGGTGAGGTGGCCTCAGTAAGCGTCTCAGTGGAGACAGTCGCTGCTGTGCCCTCTGCCTGACGCAACGCCATTTCAGACGTGGAGGAAGAATCTCCGGCAGATCTTGGGACTCAAATGGGCTGGACCTCTAAGAAAAATATACCCAGGCCTCTCTGTTCACCAATTTTCATTCTTACATACATACATACATACATATATATTTATTTAAACAGACTTTATACTTTAAACAGTTTTAGTTTACAGCAAACTTGAGCAGAAAATACGGAAGTCCCACAGACTCCCTTTCCCAACATACGCACCACCTCCCCCTCTTCAGCGTTCTGCCCCCGTTTCATCGTGCAGTCGATGGAATGATATTCACACATCATTATCGCCCACATCCATCACCTACGTTACAGACTCTTGGTGTCATGCGTTCTGTGCATTTTGACAAATGTACAGTGACGTGGACCTGCCATTGCTGTGTCATACAGAGTAATTTCAGTGTCTGAGAATCCTCCCTGCTCCACCTGGTAACCCCTCCCTCCCCCTAGCCCCTGGTCCCTAAAGCTTTGCATTTTCCAGAATGTCACATAGGTGGAATCGTATGGAACGTAGCCTTTTTGGAGTGGCTTCTTTCACTTAATAATATGCATTTGCGTTTCCTCCATGTTTTCTCACAGCTTGATAGCTCGTTTCCACCGAATAACATCCCATTGTCTGGATGTAGCCATTTTCATATATTTTTAAGAAGACAGACTCTTCCATGGGGTGACATAACTAGTATTATAATTAAACCTACAATAAAAGAAATATGTGGCTTAAATAGAACAAATATATAGCAACCCTATCAATACTGAGCCTATTATTATCCTTCTGGTTGCAATAAGTAAATTGAGGCACAGAGCGACCCTGATTTACCCACAGCAGTTAGGTCAGTGATGTGAGAGCCACAGGAAGAACAGAAGGGGCCGGGCACGGTGGCTCATGCCTGTAACCCCAGCACTTTGGGAGGCTGAGGCGGGTGGATCACCTGAGGTCAGGAGTTTGAGACCAGCCTGGCCAACATGGCAAACCCAGTCTCTACAAAAAATACAAAAGTTATCTGGGCATGGTGGTGGGTGCCTGTAATCCCAGTTACTCAGGAGGCTGAGGCAGGAGAATCACTTGAATCCAAGAGGCAGAGGTTGCAGTGAGTTGAGATCACACTGAGCCTGGGCAATAGAGCAAGACTCCGTCTCAAAAAAGAAAAAAAGGTGGATTAAATAGAAGAACGATACAACAACTGTATGTCACCCTTATCAATACTAAGGCTATTATTATCCTTCAGGTTGCAATAAGTGAACTGAGGCACAGAGCCACCCTGATTGACCCACGGCAGCTAGGTCAGTGCTGTGACAGCCATAGGAAGATCGGAAGGGTCTAGCGTCCCCCGAGTTTGCTCTACTGCAAATCGGAATGTAACCTACTGGCTTCCCTCTGTAAAGCTTTATGTTTACATCTGTGGGGAGGGGCGGACACTTCACCCAAAAGGCCACCATGTCAAAGGCCTCTCTACCCCCCATTCTCAACACCTCCTTTCTCCCGTCACCTCCTGCTGTCCTTAGGAAGGAGAAGCCACTTACCCAGTGGGGTTGTGGGGAAGGAACTCGGCCTCCTGAGAATACCACCTCTCTCCCCTCTGGGATTCCTCTGGCTGCAGAGAGCCTGTGGGTCATCCAGTCCACTCTTGGGGTGGGCGGATCACTTGAGGTCAGTAGTTCCAGATAAGCCTGGCCAGTGTGGTGGCACCCATCTACTGAAAACACAAAAATTAACCAGGCATGATGGCGGGTGCCTCTAATCTCAGCAACTCGGGAGGCTGAGGCAGGAGAATCACTTCAACCCGGGAGGTGGAGGTTGCAAAGAGCCGAGATCGCACCACTGCACTCCAGCCTGGGCGACAGAGCAAAACTCTGTCTCAAAAACAATAATAATAATTAGTAAATAAATAGAAATGTAAAAATAAAGGGAAAAAAAAGGCACGGAACTAGACAGAAAGTGTACCCAAACCACTTTCAGGGAATTCTTTGAGTTCTGAGAATAATCTGACTCAAAAACTAACTTTAGACCAGAATTTACCTACAGTTCACACAGCAGTTTTCTCTAGAAAAGGTCTACACACAACCAAATACAAATGAAGCTAAATTTCCATAAAAGAGAAACATTAAAGCTGCATCTAATTTTTGATGAAGTATTACAGAGATCCCCCTACCTCAGTCCTAACGGTTTGGGGCACGTTTTCTTTTTTCTTTTTTTCAGAGACAGAGTCTTGCTCTGTCACCCAGGCTGACGTGCAGTGGTGCAATTTTGGCTCACTGCAATCTCTGCCTCTTGGGTTCAAGCAGTTCTCCTGTCTCAGCCTCCCAAGTAGCTGGGATTACAGGCACGTGCCACCACACCCGGCTAATTTTTTTAAATATTTTTGGTAGAGACGGGGTTTCACCATGTTGGCCAGGCTGGTCTTGAACTCCTGACCTCAGGTGATCCACCCACCGTGGCCTCCCAAAATGCTGGAATTATAGACATGAGCCACCACCCCCGGCCGAGACATGTTTTCAAGCCTTGAGGTGCATACCAGTACACTCAGCTCACTTTGTAAGATCTGAATTTTCCTGAACCAAGGTTTAAATTCCACTTCAATGAGATGGACCACAGTAGTAAAGAGTGTGGTGTTTGCGTAAATGTCTGTGTAGGGACTCTACTCGAATTACCATGAGCCCATTGAGAATGGCGCCTGATTTCCTGTATTCAAAGTGTTGTCTCCACAGTGTCGTTTGAGTCCATTCGTAGTATTTGGTAATGAGGAGGAGGAGGACGGGAAAGGCATTCCCAGGGAATAGCCAGCACCTTGGTTCATGTGAGCTGTCCATTGATGCTGATGCTGTAGCTTGACTAACACATCACTGTCCCTAACCCCCTTCTCGCTCACCGTCTCCACTCAGGAGGCTGAGAAAGCCAGATGCACCTGGCCCAGTTCTACCAAAGGACACACCCGTGCATGCCTTCTGGAGGCCCTCTAGGAGAGAAGTCTTGCTTTTCTTGTACAAGAGACGGATAGGACTGGAAATGCCCCTTCCCCTTCTTCCTACCTTGACTCTGGGTGTGATTGCTGGAGCAGCAGCAGCCATTTATGATCATGAGGTGATCAGCAACTCTTTGAAGACACTAGTAGCCTCCTACACAGGGCTGCTCCAACTGGCCAGCCTTCTGTCCCCAAGGTGTAACTGCAGTAATGGTAAGACAGTGGAAATGCCTAGAACATTAACAAACCAAAGAAGACCAGCCATGTTATTAAAACTATTTGTTAGTCCTACTACCTTCAGCAAATAGAAATGGCACAAGATGTTAAAAGTGATTCTGTTTTGGCTGAGTACAGCAGCTCACGCCTGTAGTCCCAGCTCTTTGGGAGGCCAAAGCGGGTGAATCACTCAAGGTCAGGAGTTCAAGACCAGCCTGGGCAACATGGCAAAACTCTCTCTCTACTAAAAATACAAAAAAATGAGCCAGGTGTGGTGGCACATGCCTGTAATCTCAGCTACTTGGGAGGCTGAGGCAGGCGAATTGCTTGAACCCAGGAGGCGGAGGTTATAGTGAGCTGAGATTGAGCCACTGCACTCCAACCTGGGCAACAGAGCAAGACTCTGTCCCCCTACCCAAAAAAAAATTCTGTTTCAATTTTGGCAAAACTCCCGAGGCAGAAGACAAATCAGTAAGTGGCAACAACTCCAATGTTCCAAAGTGACGTGCTGAAGCAGCTCACCGGGGCCTGCAGAGGCTTCTGGGAACCTGTGACCACCCCCAGGGCAGAGGATGGCAAGGCCAAGAGAGGTCAGAATGGGAGACAGCTTTTTTTTGTTTTTTTTTTTTTTGAGATGGAGTCTTGCTCTTGTCGCTCAGGCTTGAGTGCAGTGGTACGATCTTGGCTCACTGCAACCTCTACCTCCCTGGTTCAAGCAATTCTCCTGCCTCAGCCTCCTGAGTAACTGGGATTACAGGCACTTGCCACCACACCTGGCTAATTTTTTTGTATTTTTAGTAGAGACAGGGTTTCACCAGGTTGGCCAGGCTGGTCTTGAACTCCTGATCTCAGGTGATCCGCCCGTCTTGGCTTCCCAAAGTGCTGGGATTACACCACGCCCAGCTAAGAGATGACTTCTTTCAAGAGAGTGCTTGGATACTGGGGCACTTTTCCTCCCCATCCCGTCCCTGCTGTGGATAAGAGAAGGGGGCCTAGCAAGAAGGACTTCAAGGACACCCTTCGGAGAGCTGTCGGAGGTACCCAGGAGCTTGGGGACCTGACAACTGGTGTCTGTCACCTGCCTGAGAAATCCTAAAAGCAAGAAGCCCTGAAGTCAAATCAAGGAAAGGTCCAGCCAGGCGCAGTGGTTCACACCTGTAATCCCAGCACTTCAGGAGGCCCAGGCAGGAAGCTCGCTTGAACTCAAGAGTTCAAGACCAGCCTGGCCAATATAGAGAAACCCCATCTTTACAAAAATACAAAAATTTGTTGAGCGTGGTGGTGCATGCCTGTAATCCCAACTACTAGGAAGGCTAAGGCATAAAGATTCCTTGAACCCAGGAGGCGGAGGTTGCAGTGAGCCAAGATTGCGCCACTTCAGGTGGCTTCCCTGGGGAGAGTTCCACCCCCGGGCCAAAGGCTGCATGAGTATTTCCCAGGGACAGGATATGGACCCTGAGAAGGAACCGCCCAGGAGGCCACCAGGAGAAAAGGCTGAGCCAGGAACCAAAGCACCCACTGAAGATGTCCTCACCCACCCCAAGTGAGCAACACCCCAGCTTCCAGGAAGTCTCCAAAGAACCCTACAGACCCTCATAGGAGGAACATTCGCTTGAAACATTTACACAGCCAAGGGAAACCACGGTGGGGGCACATGGGTGCCGCCCCCTCCTCTGGCTTCACCCGCCAGGAGCCCAGCCAGCCCGGGAAGTGGGAGGGAGGCCGGCAGACAGGAAGGCTTCTTGCTGGGAGGAACTTTAATTTCCAGGAATCCCTATCACAAACTGAGCACTGTGGACTTGAAGTGACCGGAGGACTTTTCTTATCTCAGAGCCGCTGGAAGGTCACATGGCTGCCAGAGATTTCATCTTAGGACTGGGGGCAAACCAGCCCCCACCCCACCCAGCAGTGCTAGTGTTGAATGTTCCCTGGAGAATAAAGAAGAGGTTTCCTTCTGCTGTCGCCACAAGCCCGCCTGTGTCACACACCAGTTTCACAAACATGGCATATGATCCCGACGGGGCTGGCGGGACGTTGTGTTTTTAGATGAAACCTGAGTATCTCTCTAGTCTCTTCTCCCAGACGCTAATCTCCTTGGAAATCTGTGCTGATTCTAGAGCAAAATACTATGTGGAATTTAGGTCTTCCGTTTATTAAATAAGAAGTAGCTTCATGGAGCATAGAATTACATGATTCCTTTTAAAATGTGCACGAAAAGCAGCTCTTTCCTCTGTCGTTTTCCACCCTGCAAGCATCCTGCTGGAATGGGGAGGATTGGCTCAGACTGAGTTCCAAGCTGCAGCTCGGCGGCTGAGAGATGAGCCTGCTCTTTGCACCAGACAATGTGTTGAAAACCACCAGACCAAAAGTAGCTGATGCTTATCTGTCTCTGCAGAATTCCCAGGAATCCTGCGGGGGTTTCTGAGCCCACGTGGGAAGCATTGTCAGCCTGTGCCTGGGGGCACCAGAAGAGGGAGATTGGGCAATTTCTGCTCCTTCACTCCCACCACCCTCATCTCACTTGGGGCTCACTCTTTCCAAGTTCACTTGGCCCCTTTGCCAAGACAGGGGAGACCCAGCCAGGATATTTATAGTGTTGGCACATGACTGGGCAGCTAGTGGGAGCAGATGTTTTCTGATACGGGCAAAGGGAGCTGGATGAAAATTAGCCAGAAAAGAGGCTGCAGCCATAACTGATGTTCCTGTCCTCTCAGCACTGAGGAAAGCACCCCCCATCCTTACATGAGCATGTTCCCCATCCTCACTGCCTAGATGGCTCAATCCAGCAGATGCGGACTGTGTGCCAGGCACTGGGTGGGCAGCACTGAGATAAATAAGACAAGGCCTGCCTTTTATGATGGCGCAGGAAAACCACTTGTGATGACCCACTCCATTCCTGCAGGCCAAGAGCCCCATAGGAGCCCGGGAACAGCCACGTGGTGGCAGCTGCTGGGCCTGGGGACAGTGGTGGGATGGCAAGAGGGAAGGAGTAGTCAAGGTGACCCACATGGCTAGTGACGGCTCACCTGGCTTTGAAGGATGGGTGAGGGAGGTCTGGTGAAAAGGGCAGAGGGAATGGAGGCTTTACTGCCTACCTGATGCATTCTGGGAACATCCAGACACATCAGATGGGGCCAGAGGGCAGGGGGTTTCCTGAAGATGTCAGAGGAGGAGGCTGAACAGGTGAGCCGCGGCCAGGCTGCAAAGGGTCACCTTCCATGCTCAGGAATGTGGACTTTGGTAGACTTTGCCTTTAGGCAGGAGGAGCTGGTAAAGGTTTCTAGGGAGAGAAGGGATTCTTATTCCAGGAAGCAACGAGAACTGTGGATCTGTGAGCAGGCCTCTCCCGGTGTTCCCGTGCCCTGCGGCACTGTGCCTGGTGTGGTCATTGCTCTGTAAGTGCTTGTCAAAGGAGCAGACTCACATGTGGCATCTCTGTCTCACAGACTGTCCATGAGATGAGATGGTCATTAAGATCACTAAGTGTGGCAGGCCTTCCTCAGGGCCCTGACCCCAAACCGGGTCCAGGCAGATTCCTGCATGCCTGACAGCAGCTGTGGGCATCTTCTCCTTCCAGAAGGGTTCAAGCACACCCAGACTCTGCAGCAGATCCAAGCCTCCCCAAGACTTCTCCTGGCCGCCACCTGCCCTGGAGCCCAGCCCTTGCCCTGTCCCCACTCTGGTCCCATCTGATCCTGTGCCTGTAGCTTCATCTCCTCACCAGCCTCAACCCACACAGCATGTCGCCTCTTTCCTTCTATTTGAAAATTAAGTGTATTGGCTGGGCATGATGGCTTACCTACCCCTGAGGACCTCCTAAGTGCTGTAATCCCAGCACTTTGGGAGGCCAAGGTGGGGGAATCACTTGAAGTCAGGAGTTTGAGACCAGCCTGGCCAACATGACAAAACCCTGTCTCTACTAACATACAAAAATTAGCTAGGCATAGTGGCAGGTGGCTGTAATCCCAGCTACTTGGGAGGCTGAGGCAGAAGAATCACTTGAACCAGAGTCAGAGGTTGCAGTGAGCCAGGATCAAGCCACATACTCTAGCCTGGGCAGCAGAGTGAGACTCTGTCTCAAAAAAAAAAAAAAAAGAAAAGAAAATTAAATGTATTTGCCCATTTTCATGCTGATGATAAAGGCATATCTGAGACTGGATAATTTTTAAAGGAAAGAGGTTTAATGGACTTACAGTTCCACCAGGCTGGGGAGGCCTCACAATACTGGTAGAAGGTGAAAGGCATGTCTTACATAGCGGCAGACAGAAAGAGAGCTTGTGCCGGGGAGCTCTCGTTTATAAAACCGTCAGATCTCGTGAAACTCGTGATTCACTGTCATGAGAACAGCTCGGGAAAGACCCGCCCCCATAATTCAATTACCTCCTATCGGGTCCCTCCTACCACACATGGGAATCATGGGAGCTACAATTCAAGATGAGATTTGGGTGGGGACACAGCCAGACCATATCAGCAAGTAATAAGAACAATGACAACAAAAGACACTTCTGTGCATCGCAGCCTTTGCTGAAGGTCTGAGGAGGCAGAGTTATTTACAAACACAACTTAAAATGGAATATTTATCTTCCCCTGTTCTTAAACTTCCTCGAGCCGTTTCCGTCAACTGGATTCTGGCGTCACCCACTTGCTGCCTATATTCCTCCTTTCTTCTCTCCCTTCCCAAACGCCTGTTCTCCCATTATGTGGAACAATTAAAGGAATTCTTAGTTTGGTTTTTGGTTTTTTGGTCTCTTTTTCACCTACCCCGAGGACCTCTCCTGTCACCCGTCAGCCGGGTATTTTCCTAAACAAAGACATTTTGTTCCCCAAGAAGAACCCTGGGTCCACAGGTAAGCAGGTCGTTTCTCTACCCCACAGCATTCTGGAGCAATGTGGTGTCACGTGTACCCAGCCCTGTACGCAGCATCTTAGGGACCAAGAAAAGGAAGTCCTGTCATTGGGGAGAAAAAACCTAACCCAGAATTTAATCACTCACTAAGCTGGGTGGTTACAACTGTATATATGTAAAAAGGCAAAGAAAGAGACCCGTCTGTGCGGGCTGGAGCCTAGGGGACAGGAAAGAAGCTATTCCAATGGCCTTACAAGGGAAGGATGAACACTCCTGAGGGCCGGGTGTGGTGGCTCACACCTGTAATCCCAGCAGTTTGGGAGGCCCAGGCAGGAAGATTGCTTGAGCCAAGGAGTTTGAGATCAGCCTGGGCAACATATTGAGACCCCATTTCTTCAGAAAATAGCTGGCTATGGTGGTACATGCCTGTAGTCCCAGCTACTTGGGAGGCTGAGGCAGAAGGATCGTTTAAGCTCAGGAGGTTCAGGCTGCAGTGAGCTGCGATCCAGCCATTGCACTCCAGCCTGAGCCATAGAGTGAGAGCCTGTCTCGAAACAAAACAATAAAACCCCAAATGCTCCTGGCTAATTTATCAGCTTTCAGAGAAGGAGATGACGGAGGTAGGAAAGGCTCTTGGCTAAGCTTCAGGGATGGAGAGGATGGAGAGGGTGGGAGAGTACAATGACAAAATCAGGAAGGTGGAAAGAGAAGCAGAAAATAAATAGAGTTTAAATGCATCGAGAGGAGGAGACAGAGACAGAGAGGCTCCCACGCAGGGCTGCGATTGTCTGTGAGCTCTAAACAAGCAGAGCCCAGCACAGCCAAGGACAGGACAGCGGAAGGCACTCTGGACGGGTGGGTCTGGGCTGCACTCAGCAGGCAGCAGTGTTCCCACCAGCAGAGCCCTGAGCTGCTGTCAAGTTCTTGATGCCCTTGTCTTTCTACGGGGATCAGGAACTTGCGAGAAAGTCCTGGTGTACTCCTGAACCTTACGTATGTTCAATTAAGTATAGCCTAACTCTGCCTCCTTGCATATTCTAAGCTCCACCTAAAGGTTTCTCTGTGCATAGTGAGCTGTCACCTCACTGGATGTGTAA
>NW_016107330.1:646288-676025 GCF_001604975.1 Cebus imitator
GAGGCGGAGGTTTCGGTGAGCCGAGATCGCGCCATTGCACTCCAGCCTGGGTAACATGAGTGAAACTCCGTCTCCAAAAAAAAATAAAATAAATAAATAAATAAATTCTCTGTTTCTTCTTGGCATGCTTTGAAGGCTTTCCAGGTAATCCAGATTATTCTTCCCTCTAACTTGGTATGTTCTTTGTCACATAGCCATTCAGCTTGGTCAAGGGTTAGTGGAGGAAGCTGGGAGGCAGAGAGCTGGCTGCTGCTGGGCTAGAGGGAGCAGCCACGTGCACGTGTGAATGCACACACGTACATGCATACACACTGTATGCATATACACACACATACACCTGCACATGTTGGTGCACATGTACTACATATATGTGCACACACGGGTGTGCACACAAGTGTGCACACATAGGCACACATATATGTATATATGTGCACATATATACACACACTCATACATGCACATACATTCTCCAAAGGGCCACAGGGCAGTTTGGTAGCACGAGAGAGATGCACTAGGATAAGTGCACAGCGACGTGGAAAGGTTACTATTCACGTGAACTTGTGAAAAAACTACGCCAAGTGCCACCAGAGGTGGGCACAGCCCGAAGATGGAGGAGGGAGAGTACATGGGAGAGAGGTCCCGAGTCTGCAGGGCACGCCGGACCTGAGGACACGTTCATAGATGTGCAGTGAGATGAGGAGGAACAGGACACAGGTAGCAGGTTCCTCATCAAACTACACATAGTCTGTCCAGCTAAAGGCTGTCTGGTGGTCATCTATTCTGAGATGAAGTAATCCCGTGGGAAGACCTAAGCTCTCCTTTCTTCTAGAAAATGAGCCAGGCAGCTTATGGCTGTTGTCCTTAAAGTGCTTACTTGGCGAAATGAGAAGTGAGAAGCATGAAATAGGTCTGCCAATTAAAAAGGGAAAAAATGACAGGAGCCGGGAAGCCCTGGATTTGAGGGTTGTCACCCAGGGTTTAGTCTGCTCCTCTGTCACCTGTTTGCCAAGCACACCTGCTATTCAAGGCGCCCCACAGAGAGGGCTCCAGGAGGAAGGCCTAGGATGAGAACGAGGATTGTCTTGCCTCCAGCTCCATGCCTCCCACAGCCTTCCCCCATTCCCACCACCAAATGAAATCTCTGTTGTAAGAATGTCAAAGGACAAAAACTTGCTTTAACCATGCCAAGGGACATGGTGTGCACAGGGGCCAGTGCCATTTGAGGCAGTGGCAGCCAAAACACGGGTTCCCAGAGGACAAAGGGGCCAAGCTGAGCCTTAGAGACCCTCAAGGATGCAAGCTCTGCTTTTGAGGTCCAGGGACCCAGGCTGTTCCAGGAGTGGCCTGGGGACTCCTGCAAGCAAAACATCTAGATGTGAGGCCTCCCAGGCTGCCCCGCTCAGCGTCCATAGCTTCCTGGAGCACATGGGTGAGAGGACACAGTGGGGCCAGACCCCTGCCCTGGTGGTATCATCTACAGGGAGAGGTGCAGTGAGATCAGTTACCTTAAGGAAATTTACAAAAGACGCAGACACAAAAGCCAAGAATGGAGACTGCTCATGAGTGTGAACTCCCGCACCTCCAGGCAGACTCTAGAAGAAGAGCAACCCCAATTTGCATCCGTGTGACTTTAACACACATGCACTCACATGTGCACTCACACCACACACTCAAACACGTGCACACACACTCATAGGCACGTATATTTTGTGGCACAACCCCCTACCCCTTAATCACATGATCAGGGAATCAAGCTCTCTACCTTTCTGCCTCACCTTCCCTGGCTTCACCTCTCATCCCACAGGATTCCTGGGCTGAGATCCCTCAAAAAACGCTCTGCACAGCTTTCACTCATGGGCCCCACGCACAGCGAGAGCGAGAGTCATGGAAATTCTGTGCCTGGACCAACCCCGTCCCGTGCGGCGTGGAAGAGGCGCGTTGCCTGATGCTTGTCTGGTTGGGAACTCTGTCGTCATCTCTTCACGGTGGTGAACAGCTACGAAGAAAGAAAAAAAAATGTCTTCATCCAGTTTCTTGGAATAGTAGCTGCACCTGCGACTCATAGCCCTTTCTTTTTTTCTGAGACGGAGTCTCCCTCTGTTGCCCAGGCTGGAGTGTAGTGGCGTGATCTCAGCTCACTGCAACCTCCATCTCCCGGGTTCAAGCAATTCTCCTGCCTCAGCCTCCCAAGTAGTTGGGACCACAGGCACACGCCACCATGCCCAGCTAATTTTTGTATTTTTAGTAGAGACAGGGTTTCACCATGTTAGCCAGGATGGTCTCAATCTCCTGACCTCGTGATCCGCCCACCTTGGCCTCCCAAAGTGCTGGGATTACAGGCGTGAGCCACCGCGCCCAACCTCAGTAGACCTTTTTTAGAGAAAGGAAAACTGTCACCAGCTCCATTTTGTCAGGTTCATTTCTGAGGAATCTCTTGACCATCACAGCTTCCAAGTGGGATCAATGCTGGACTTGCAAAAGGGGAAAATTGTTTTTGACTCATAAACTGGAATGGAAGCCAAGGAAGAAACTCGGTTTGTGGTCTGCTGTTGCTAAATACAAAAATGGATTATTTTATGGAAGGACAGCCATGGTCAGGTCAGCTGTTTTTCCCTCATAAAATCACTCAGTGACCCGATAGGAAACTGCAATGCATGTGAGTGGTTTGCAGAGTAATGCAACTGTGAGAATCTTCCCTGAAGGGCTGCCCGACCCTCTCCTGAGCCTCTGAAACGCCAGAGCGAGGCCAGGATGGTGATAAAGGAGGAGTATGGCGCCCTCTGGCGAGAGTGGGGCCGAGTCCCTCCCGGGAGCCCAGCCTGGGTGTCCCTCTGCAGTCACGTCCCCACGGCCCTGGGAAAAGAGGTGCTGCCAGGGAAGAGGCCGCAACACCCATCCTGCCCAGCCATCGCTGCACCAGCAGGACCCGCCTCCAGGTTAAGACTGAGCAGACGTCAGGCAGCCTCCAAGTTGAACAAAGCATCTCTAATCTGGAATACAAGTACTTGTCAAACATGATTATCCAGAATCTCAGGGAAAATAAAAAACGAGGTCTAAGGCTTGTGAAAGGGCATGGTCTCCAGACAGCTCGACACCAGGACTTTCCCTCTGGGTCTGGAGGAAATGTTTGTGAAAGGCCAAAGAAGATGGTTCTATCCTTCCCAGGCCCCAACTCAAAGCCTAGACGATGTTGTAGGGAGTTCTGGACACCGCACTAATGCTTCCAGAATCTCTCCAGGCTCGGACTTACATGCCTGATAGTTCCAGTTCTCAGACTAAGATTCCCATCCAAGGCTAGGTGATTCGATTCCAGTAAATCACATCGGTCGCTGTGTAGCATTGATAAGGGGCACTCTGGGCGTGAACCAGAGCCACTGGGGATCCACAAGGAATTCCTCTGTGCCATCTGTGTGGTTCAGGGGAGGTTCCTTCTGAGCTTTCTGCAATTTGCCGGAGGGGTCAGGCACGGCTTCCATTGGGATTAGGCAAGAAGGATCTCACTGTACCCTGACACTCACACCCGAAGTTTACTAGCCCATCCAGCCCCTGCGCAGGGTTTGAAGGTCCATGAGGCAGCTCTTGGAAGGCCCGGGGGGAGCCTGAGAAAGAAATTCAGAAGATTCTGTCATGACATCATCGATCCCCCTGAAGAAGATCTGCAGGTTGCATTTACTCCCTGGCTTCAGTGCACCACATTTTAGAGAGCTTTTTGGTTTTGTTTTCTTGAAGTACAAGAATACCAGTGATGAAGCTTGAAAGCATCCTGTACTCCCAATGGACCAGGAAAATAGAAGTTTTCTTAGACTCAGTCTTGGTGGGAGTGTTGGGGTAGGGATCTGCCCTATGAATGGGGACATGGTGAGGGGGACTGCACTGAAACTCTGTCCCCATCCCCCTTCCTCCACTGATGCCTCAGTTCCTCATCTCCAAAATGCCTACAGCTCTCACCGTTATCCACATTTTTTAGTTTTTACTTTTGTGGCATATAATTTTGTATCGAGTAGTAATTCACATGCCCTGCAATTCACCCTTTTAAACACACAGTGCTTTAGTATACTTACAGAGCTCTGCAACCATCATCATGACCCATTTTTTAGCATTTTTATTCCTCCAAAAGAAACCCTACAACAGACCAGGCCCAGTGGCTCATGCCTGTAATGCCAGCACTTTGGGAGGCCAACGCAGGAGGATCACTTGAGTCCAGGAGCTCAAGACCAGCATGGGCAACATGGTGAAACCCCATTAAAAAAAAATAAAACCTACAAAAATTAGCCAGATGTGGTGGCGGACAGCTGGAGTCCCAGCTACTGGGGAAGCCGAGGTGAAAGGGTAGCTTGAGCCTGGGCAGTCGAGGCTACAGGGAGCCATGATCTCCCCACTGCCTGGGTGACCAAGTAGAGCCCCTCGCAAACCCAAACCAAACAGAGACCCTGCAACCTGCAACCATCATTCCCAGGCCCAGCCCAACACTCAGCAGCCCTAGGAAACCACTACTCTACTTTTGAACTCCTGACCTTGAGCAATCCTCCTACCTCAGCCTCCCAAAGTACTGGGATTATAGGATTGAGCCACCGTGCCCAGCTTTTTTCTGAGACAGAGTCTTGCTCTGTCACCCAGGCTGGAGTGCAGTGGCGCAATCTTGGCTCACTGCAAACACTAATATAGTTTCTATCTCTATGAATTTGCCTATTCTGGCTTTTTTTTTTTTTTTTTTTGAGACAGTCTCACTCTGTCTCTGAGGCTTGGATTGCAGAGGCACTGTCTTGGCTCACTGCAGCCTCAACCTCCTAGACTCAAGTGATCCTCCCACCTCAGCCTCTCAAGTAGCTGAGACTACAGGTATGCGACACCATGCCCCATTAATCTTGTTCATTTTTTATAAAGACAGGGTCTCAGTATATTGCCCAGGCTGGTCTCAAACTGCTGGGCTCAAGGGATCCTCCCGCCTCGGCCTTCCAAAGTGCTGGGATTACAGGCCCACTTTTTGGCTATTACTATGAATAATACTGCTAAGAACATTTGTGTGCATGATTTTCTAAATTTCCTTTTGTTTCTTTTTTTCTTATCATTTTTATGCCAGCAGAAATGATTTCGTTTAGGCATGTTTTCAATTCTCTTGGGTCTATACATAGGAGTGAAATTGCTGGAGTATAGGGTAATTCTGTGTAACCTATTAAAGAACTACCAGGCTGTTTCCTACTTCTGTTTACCTTGTAGGAGTCCTAAGAATTTTAGTCAGTCCTATTTGACAAACAATACCAGTATTACTGGGTCTTTCCAGAAAAGGCCTGAACAAGTCCTAGAGTTAAATTTCCATTTTTAGCAGAGAGAGCTGGTTGACTAGCTGCTCTGATTAGTTGAAGGTAATTATAATTTTTAAAGTCCCATTTTGGGCCAAGCACGGTGGCTCACACCTGTAATCCCAGCACTTTGGGAGCCCAAGACAGGCAGATTTCTTGAGCTCAGGAGTTTGAGACCAGTCTGGGCAACATGGTGAAACCTTATCCCCACCAAATATACAAAAAATTAGCCAGGCTTTGTGGTGCATGTCTGCAGTCCCAACTACTCAGGAGGCTGAGGTGGGAGGATCACCTGAGCCTGGGAGGTGGAGGCCGAAGTGAGCCATGATTGTGCTTTGAAGGTACCAAAGCAGGGCTGAGAAAAAATAGCAAAGATAGGGGCAGTGCTCCAGGTGGTGTAACCAGGAACGCCCTCTCTGCAGAGATGTGTCCATTTTCTCTTGCTGTCAATTACCAGTAACCTCAAACTCAGCAGTTTCAAAGATCATCCACTTCGGAGCCCAGCATTCTCGGGGTCAGAAGTCTGGGTGAGCTCAACTGGGCTCTGTGGTCAGGGTCTCACGTGGACGAGATCAAGGTGTTGGCTGGGCTGGGCTCCCCTCTGGAGCCTCGGAGAAAGAATTCCTGTCCAAGCTCATGCCGGTGCTCACAGGATCCAGCTTCCTGCAGTTATCAGACCCAGGTCCCTGCCTCCTTGCTGGCCGTCAGCCAGGGTTGTCCTCAGCTGCTCAGGAGCACTCTCCTTCCTTCATCCTCAAAGCAGCAGCAGCACCTCGGTCCGTCTCTCCCTTTGAATTTCTCCGGCTTCCTCCTCTGCCACCAGCCAAACACAGCCCTCTGCTTCACAGGCTGGTGCGATTCGCTTGTGCTGGCGAGATGATCTCCGTCTTCCAGTCTTAAGGGTAACCATGTCATAAGCCATAACGCAGCCCAGGAGTGACGGCACAGTCACAGGCTCCGGGATGAGGACACACAATGGGCCGGGCGGGGAGGCCATGTTTAAAATCTTGGCAAGCACAGGAGATGTCCCTGAGACCTCGAGCAGGAGGAGGCAATGAGGGCGTGGCCATGGGAGGAGAAACTGCCCAGACAGAGGGGCCAGCATCCTCCCTGGGGGAGGAAGAGGCTAAGTCTATGTGAGGCACTAAAAGGTCCCTGGGCTGCAGGACATGAGCGATGGGCAGCGTGGTATGAGGCTGGTGAGTGGGCAGAGGAGACCCCCCTCACTCATGGGGACCCTGGGAGACAGCTGTGGACAGGGCAGAGCCAGAAGGGTCCCAGGCCCAGAGTCCTCGGCAGAGACTGCTGTCTAGAATTAGACCTTAAACTCCTGCTTTTTAAAAATAGCTTGACTGGCCGGGCATGGTGGCTCATGCCTAAAATCCCAGCACTTTGGGAGGCAGAGGCAGGCAAATCACTTGAGGCCAGAAGTCCGAGACCACCCTGACCAACATGGTGAAACCCCATCTCTACTAAAAATACAAAAATTAGCCTGGTGTAGTGGCGCACGCCTGTAGTCCCAGCTACTCGGGAGGCTGAGGCAGGAGAATCGCTTGAACCTGGGAGGCAGAGGTTGCAGTGAGCCAAGATCATGCCCCTGCACTCCAGCCTGGGCAACGGAGTGAGACTCCATTGCAAAAATAAATAAATAAATAAATAAATAAATAAATCTAGCGTAATTAAGGTATAACATACAATGAATAATTGGTGTGCAATAAACAGCACGTATTTAAACTGTACAGTTGATAACTTTTTTTTGAGATGGAGACTCCATCTGTTGCCCAGGTTGGAGTGCAGTGGCATGATCTTGGCTCAGTGCAACCTCTGCCCCCCGGGTTCAAGCTATCCTCTTGCCTCAGCCTCCTGAGTAGCTGGGATTACAGCCACGCACCACCATGCCCAGCCGATTTTTGTATTTTTAGTAGAGACGGGGTTTCACTATGTTAGCCAGGCTGGTCTCAAATTCCTGACCTAATAATCCACCCGCCTCGGCCTCCCAAAGTGCTGGGATTACAGGCATGAGCCACCACACCTGGCCACAGTTGATAACTTTTGACATAGCTGTGCACCTGTGAAGACGTGTCCACAGTCAAGACAATGGAGACGTCCAGCATTCCCAAAAGTCACCGCAAACCCCACTGTCATCCCTTCCTCCATCTCCGCCGCTCCACCCTCTCTAGGAAACCAGGGTCTGCTTCCTGTCATGATAGAGCAGTTTGCATTTTTTAGAGTTGGTTGTAAATGCATCATACAGTATAGCCAGGAATGAGTTGTGTCCCTTTGAAGTTCATATGTTGAAGTCCTTAACCCCCAGCACCTCGGCATGTGACTGTATTTAAGGATAGGGTCTTTAGAAAGGTAAGTAGGCTAAAATAAGGTCATTAGAGTGGGCCCCAACCCAATATGATTGATGTCCTTATAAGAAGAGAAAATTGGCCAGGACTGGTGGCTCATGCCAGCAATCTCCGCACTTTGGGAGGCCCAGGCAGGAGGACCCCTTGAGCCCAGAAATTCGAGACAGGCCTGGGCACCAGAGTGAGACCCTGTATCTACAAAAAATACAGAAATGAATGTAGCAAGTAGAAAAGTTCCCCTTCAAAGTTTCCTTTCTTGTTAAGAATAATCATAAGTCGGCCGGGCACGGTGGCTCAAGCCTGTAATCCCAGCACTTTGGGAGGCCGAGGCGGGTGGATCATAAGGTCAAGAGATCGAGACCATCCTGGTCAACATGGTGAAACCCCGTCTCTACTAAAAATACAAAAAACATTAGCTGGGCATGGTGGCGCATGCCTGTAATCCCAGCTACTCAGGAGGCTGAGGCAGGAGAATTGTCCGAACCCAGGAGGCGGAGGTTGCGGTGAGCTGAGATCGCGCCATTGCACTCCAGCCTGGGTAACAAGAGCGAAACTCCTTCTCAAAAAAAAAAAAAAGAATAATCATAAGTGTTAGAAATAACAGTTTGTTTTACACACTTTCTTCAAAGCCTTCTTGCTTTTTGCTAATAGGTCTTTGTTAAGCCCTATGCTGTGTAGCTGTCAGACACGCTCACAGGCACGTAGCAGTCTATGTCCTTGTACTTTAACCAAAATATCGACGCTATTACTCTTCTAAGTCCTTTCACAAGCCACTTCCCGTCCCTTCCTCATGTAGACTTCCTCTTTTCCTTTGGTTCTCCATTGCCTTTACCTACTCAAGAAAGTTTTAAGTTATTAGGCGATCAAGGTCAGTTTTAGATTGTAAAGTCTAGCTCCAGCCGATGGAGATCAGACACAGCAGTAAAGACGACCTCAAATGTCTGCTTTTCCTTTGTTCATTGTGCTCTCATGGCAAGATTGCTGGCAAAAGTACCCTTTCTGCAGAAAGTAAAGATTGCCTTGCTGAGAGATCCTTTGTCCCAGTGCTGACTTTTCTTTGCAGCACTGAAAATTTACATATAACAATTAGCCTAGTGTGGTGATGCATGCCTGTAGTCCCAGCTACTTGACTCAGCAGGCTGAGGTGGGAGGAGCCCAGGAGGTCAAGGCTTCAGTGAGCAGTGTTTACATCACTGCACTCCAGCCTGGATGACAAAGTGAGACCTTGTCTCCAGAAAAAAGGCAAAATATAATCAACCTATTAAAAAAAGAAGAAGAGGCCAGGCACAGTGTCTCACGCCTGTAATCCTAGCACTCTGGGAGACCGAGGTGGGTGGATCACCTGAGGTCAGGAGTTCAAGACCAGCCTGGCCAACATGGTGAAACCCCATCTTTGTAAAAAAAGAAAAAATAATAAAAATAAAATAAATAATAAATAAAAGAAGAAGAAAAAGAACAGGAGGGAATCAGGACACAGGCACATGATGTGAGGCCACCAGAAGGCCCATTTACATGCTGAAGGCAGAGGTCTCAGAAAAACCAAGCCTGTTGACATTATGAGCTCAGACTTCCAGCCCCTACAATTGTGAGAAAATTAACTCCTGTCATTTAAGCTGCCCTGTTGGCAGTGCTTCCTTTTGGCAGCCCTAGCAAATGAACCTCCTTCTGCCTGACTTCTTTCATTCAGCATATTTTGAAATTCATCTATGTTGTCATGTGTATTCGTAACTCTTTTTTTCTTTATTAATAGGCCAGTGCACAGATATGTCACAATTTGTTGATCCATTCATCTGCTAAAGGGCATTCAAGTTATTTCCAGTTTTTGCTTATTACAAATAATGCTGCTGTGAGCATTCATGTACAAGTCTTCATATGAACATATATTTCCTTTTCTTTTAGGTAAGTACTTAGGAGTAGAATGTCTGGGTCAGATAGCAGGTATGTGTTTAACTTTTTTTAAAAACTGCTGAACTGTTCTTGAAAGTGGTTGTACTATTTTACATTCCTGCCAGCAAAGAATGAGCATTCCAATTTCCCCACATCTTCATCAGTACTTAGTATGGTCAGTCTTTTCAATGTTACCCATTCCAATACGTGTACAGATAGCAGGATCACTTTGTGGCTTTAATTTGCATTTCCCTAATGACTAATGATTTTAGTATTTTCTCATATGCTAATTGGCCATCCAGTAACAAAATATAGGCTTATTAAATAAATAAGCAGTTATTTGTTCAAACATTTTGTCCATTTTTATTTTTATTCTTTGATTCAGTGACTCATTCTGTCATGCAAACTGGAGTGCGGTGACACATCACAGCCTACTGCAGCCTCGACCTCCTGACTCAAACGATCCTCCCAAGTAGGTATGCACCACCACGCCTGGCTAATTTTTTTTATTGTTTGTAGATACAGGGTCTCACTATGCTGCTCAGGCTGGTCTTGAACTCCTGGGCTCAAGAAATCCCTCGGCCTCCCAAAGTGCTGGGATTTCAGGTGTGAGTCACCAGGCCCAACCTGTCCATTTTTTAATTGAGTTGTTTTCCTATTAACTTTTGAGAGTTCTTTATACATTTTGAATATAAATCCTTTATTAGATATATGACTTACAAATATTTTCTTGTCAGTCTCTTCACATTGTCTTTTTTTTTAAAGATGGGGTTTCACCATGTTGGCCATGCTGGTCTCAAACTCCTGACCTCAAGTGATCCACCTACCTTGGCCTCCCAAAGTGCTGGGATTACAGGCGTGAGCCACCGCACCCAGCCCACACTGTCTTTAAAACAACACAAAGTTTTAACTTTTCATTAAGTCCAATTTATCAATTTGTTCTTTTATGGATCATACTTTTGCTACCATACCTAAGGAAACTTTGTCTAACTTAAGGTTACAAAGTTTTTTCCTATGTTTTCTTCTAGAAGTTTTGAACTTTTAAGTCTTATATGTAGGTCTACTTTGAATTAATATTTTTATATGGTACGGAGTGTGAATCAACACTAACTTTTCACATATGGATATTCAGTTGTTCTAGCACATTTATTGAAAGGACCATACTTTTCCCCCTGAATTGCCTCTGTTTTTTGTTTGTTTGTTTTGAGATGGAGTCTTGCTCTGTTGCCCAGGCTGGGGTGCAGTGGTGCAATCCCGGCTCTCCAACCTCTGCCTCTTGGGTTTGAGCGATTCTCCTGCCTCAGCCACCCAAGTAGCTGGGATTACAGGCACCCGAGTAGCTGAGATTGCTAGTATGCCTGGCTAATTTTTATAGTTTTAGTAGAGATGGGATTCCTCCATGTTGGCCAGGCTGGTCTCAAACTCCTGACCTCAAGTCATCTGCCCACCTCAGGCTCCCAAAGTGCTGGGATTACAGGCCTGAGCCACTATGTCCCACTGCACTGAACTGCTTTTCAACCTTTGTTGAAAATCTGTTGTACTTTTTTATGTGGGTCTATTTCCATGTTATCTATCCCGTTTCATTGATCTATTTGTTTTTATATCAATACCATACTGCCTTGATTATCATAGCTTTATTTACTTATTCTTTTTAAAAAAAAAAAAAAAAAAAAAAAAACGGCGTCTTACTTTGTCACCCAGGGTGGAGTGCAATGGCATGATCTCAGCTTCCTGTAACTTCTGCCTCCTGGGTTGAAGCCATTCTCCTGCCTCAGCCTCCCAAGTAGCTGGGACTACAGGACCATGCCATCACACCTGGCTAATTATTGTATTTTCAGTGGAGATGAGGTTTCACCACATCAGCCAGGCTGGTCTCAAACTCCTGACCTTAGGTGATCCACCTGCCTTGGCCTCCCAAAGTGTAAGATCACAGGTGTGAGCCACCATGCCCAGCCCCACTGAATTCCCTTAGAACCTTTGTTAAAAATCTGTTGTACTTTTTTCGTGTGGGTCTATTTCTGGGTTCTCTATTCTGCCCCATTGATCTATTTGTCTTTACATCAGCACCGTGCTGCCTTGATTACCACAGCTGTATAATAAGACCTGAAAGCAGATGGTGCGAGCCCTCTTGCTCTGTTGTTGACCAAAGTGGTTTTGGCTATTCTGCATCCTCTGCACTCCCATTCGAATTTTGGAATCAATTTTGTCCATTTCAACAACAACAAAAAATCTTGCTGGAATTGGGGTTACATATCTGTAGATCAACTTGGAGTGAAATTTTGTAGAGAATTAACATCCTAATGATATACTTTTATTTTTTGAGATGGAGTCCCACTCTGTCACCCAGGCTGGAGTGCATGCAGTGGCATGGTCTCGGCTCACTGCAACCTCTGCCTCCCGGGTTCAAGCAATTCTCTTGCCTCAGCCTCCCGAGTAGCTGGGATTACAGGCATGCACCACCACACCTGCCTAATTTTTTGTACTCTTAGTAGAGGTGAGGTTTTGCCATGTTGGCCAGGCTGGTCTCAAACTCCTGACCTCAGGTGATCCACCGCCCTCGGCCTCCCAAAATGTTGGTATTATAGGCATGAGCCATGGCATATTTTTAAATCAAGATACAATTGATATACCATAAAATTCACCACTTTAAAGTGTACAATTTAGGCTGGGCATGGTGGCTCGTCCCTCCCAAAGTGCTGGGATCACAGGCATGAGCCACTGCACCCGGCCTGACGTCAGCTTTTTGTTTTTTTTGAGACGGAGTCTTGCTGTTGTCGTGCAATGGCACAATCTCGGCTGACTGTAACCTCCACCTTCCAGGTTCAAGCAATTCTCCTGCCTCAGCCTCCTGAGTAGCTGGGATTAAGACGAATGCCACCATGCCAGGCTAACTGTTGTATTTTTAGTAGAGACGGGGTTTCACCATGTTGGCCAGGCTGGTCTCAAAGTCCTGACTTTGTGATCCACCTGCCTCAGCCTCCCAAAGTGCTGGGATTACAGGCGTGAGCCACCACGCCCAGCCTGACATCAGCTTTTAAAACATATGCACTTGCTCATTCTTCCTCAAAGTACACCACGTATTGCCTGGGAGTATGGCTGGCTGGAGTCTGGGTAGTCACTGAACTCTAGAACTGACAGGAAACTTAGAAATGGTGCAGTCGAGAGGTTGCAAACCGGCTGCCCAGAGGCCAAGTTGGCAATCGGATGTGTTTGTGTGGCCTATACAGGATGTCCTGAGTGCCTGAGCCAACCTTGCAGAATTTGGTAGCTTTCACAAACATTTTTTTAGCAATCAGCCATCTGGCAGCCCAGGCCCGCATCCCTCCTGGTGATGGTGGGCTGGGCTGGGTGGAGGAGCCTATCCTGCAGGTCCCCTTGGTGACTGCCACCCACACAGAGCCCCAACGCCCTAATATTTACCCCCTCCCCTGCCTCCACCATCCCCCCAGCATATGCCTTTTAGAGATAAACCCTGCGGAGTTTTCCTGATTTTCATGGGGCAAACCGTGCACGCTGACCACAAACCCTGTGCTTCTTCCCGCTCTGTAGACATCCCCTCCCATTACAATGACCAACTCGGTCCTGTTTGCTCAGTCTCTGGGTTTATGTACAGAAAGTCCTATAACCCTGGAACCCTCCCATCCCAGGCAAACCAGGATGATTGGCCACACGAACTCTCACTTCCTACCTTCCTCCCCCACCAAGAAATAAAGCAAGATAAAACAAAATGCAATTTAGATGGGACACAGTGGCTCACACCTGTAATCCCAGCACTTTGGGAGACCGAGGTAGGCAGATCCCTTGAGGCCAGGGGTTCAACACCAGCCTGACCAACATGACGAAACCCCGTTTCTACTAAAACTACAAAAATTACTCGGGCATGGTGGTGCACCCCTGTAATCCCAGCTACTCAGGAGGCACAAGAATCACTTGAATGCAGGAGGCACAGTCTATAGGGAGGTGAGATCACGCCGCTGCACTCCAGCCTGGACAACAGCACAAGACTCTGTCTTAAAAAAAAAAGGTAATTTAATTGAAAAGCAGAGTTTTGTTGAACTAAGATTTCACCTTCTCTCTGGCCTGCTTGCTGGGCTAGACGTGGAAGCTGCCAGCGCCACCATCTCTGATTTCCTTGTGGTGGAAGAGGTGAGCGGTGCCATCCTTCACCGCAGTGACCTCCTGGGGCCCAGCGCCCACCTCTGTACCTGGTGATGGAGGATGCCTCACATAGGATGGGGCCCAAGTCCCAGCCAACAGCAGCGCACAGATGCCTTGTTGCCAGATGGCAGCACGAGCCCCTGTTTATGATTAGGTGGCAGACTCCACTCGGAACCCAGCAAGCCGATGATGAAAGCTGTTAAAAGAACATTGTTATATGACTTTTCATAGTTTCCCAAGCAAATATTACACTCACTGCTGCTTGAATTACTAATGCTTTGGAAGTGGAGGCTGAAATCTGTTCCCAAACAGACTCCTTTTTTTTCCCTGTCACCTAGGCGCTCAGCATTGTTGTCAAATTGTTTTCCCGGCTCGCCCGTCCTCACAGCTCAGTACATTCCCTCCGAGGGATCTCTTGGCATCTCCGAAGCCCAAGTTTGTACGGCCGCCTCATTTCCCAGCTCCTCCGCGCCAGCTCCCTCTGCAGCAGGCAGCTTGCCGCAGGCAGGTGACCCAGAGGTCCCTGGATAGAACTGCAGAGAAGGGAGCAAATAAAAGCTGCCGCAGCTCTGCCAAGCCTCTCCAAAGGGGCCCGGCTTTGAACACACAACTCCAGGTGGAAGAAAAGGGAGAAGGTGGAAGAAAAGGAAGCGTCACCTCTGGGCCCACACTGCGGCACTTACCTCTTCCTCAGGCTGCCCAGAGAGACAGCGGGAGAAAGTGCCTTGAACCCAAACAGCGCTTGGGTCCTCACTGGTTTTATGACTGCTTATAAAAGCTAGTAAACAGATGGTTTGGGTTAGAGAAAATATGCAGTCAGGGTTATTAAAAAGAAAAGAGCAAGCAAGCAGAAGAATGAGGAGAGGAAAGGAAAAAGCAAGAAGGCTTGTATAACAGCAAGGATGCTGACAGCTCGTCAATCCAGACGCCCCTGGTCCTGTGGGTGTCCCTCCTGGGCTGGCGTCCTCACCAAGCTGTCTGTCCCCAGAGAAGCCCCCCAAAATTCCAATCTCACGTGGAAAACACACTTCGTCCTCTCATTAGCCCCCTTCCTATATTCTGTCCCATGCATACTCAGGACACGCTGGTAAGATGAGCTTGGTGGTACCTGGAGCCAGAGGAAGTGAATGAAGGTTGACCCAAGAAGAGGCTGTGGATGGCCACAGAGGTAGACGGGAGGGAGGACAAGAAGCTTACAGGGTTCTCTGGAGGAAGAGGGTACCACGCTGTGAATTTCCTGCAGGAACAGAGAGGGCGGCAAGGGCATGGGGGGCTCCGTTATGTACCTGGCAGTGAACTTGGCCAGAATGAGGCTGCCGACTCACACCGGTCCCGAGAAGCTGCAGGACAGATGAGCTTGGGATTGAACCCCAGGACTGAGATGATTGAGCAGGGAAGGGCAAAGATTCTTCCTCCACCCTGCAGAGACAGCCCCTTCTGTCGCCCCCAGCATTCCCGCATTCCCCCAGGAGAGAGACCGGGTGCAAGATTCAGCGCAAGACGTGAGAGGAAAAGAGGATCGGTGAGGACATGGCTCTTGTCAGCCTGTATTGTGGTCCTGTCCAGCTCCTGAGGGAACGTGTCCCACACCAAAGAGGGAGAAGCCACAAGAAGCCATGTGTACAGCCAGGCGTGGTGGCTCATGCCTGTAATCCCAGCACTTTGGGAGGCTGAGGCAGGTGGATCACCTGAGGTCAGGAGTTCTAGACCAGCCTGGCCAACATGGTGAAAACTTGTCTAAAAAAAAAAAAAAAAAAAAAAAAAAAAGAAAAATTAGGTGTGGTGGCGGGCGCCTGTAATCCCAGCTACTCAGAAGGCTGAGGTAGGAGAATTGCTTGAACCTGGGAGATGGAGGTTGCGGTGAGCAGAGATCATGCCACTGCACTCTAACCTGGGCAACAGAGTGAGACTCCATCTCAAAAAAAAGGAAAAAGAAAAAGAAAGAAATCAAGAGTAAGCACTTAGACACGTTTATATACGTTTTTCTCCTTGTCATATTTCTCTTGCTTATATTTTTTTTAAAGTCATATGTAGGATGGGAGCAGTGGCTCACATGTGTAATCCTGGCACTTTGGGAGGCCAAGGCAAGGGAATCAGTTGTGCCCAGGAGTTCAAGATCAGCCTGGGCAACATACCAAGACCCCATCTCTACAAAAAAATCAAAATATTAGCAGGTGTGGTGACACACACCTGTAATCACAGCTACTCGGGAGGCTGCGGTGGGGGAGGATCACTTTAGTCCAGGAGGCTGAAGCTGTGGTGAGCTGTGATTGTGCCACTGCACTCCAGCCTGGGCAACAGAGTGAGACCCTACCTCAAAAAAGAAATAAATAAAGTCCGGGCGTGGTGTCTCATGCCTGTAATACCAACACTTTGGGAGGCCAAGGCCGGCAAATCATCTGAGCTCAGGAGTTCCAGATCAGCCTGGGCAACATGGTGAAACCCCGTCTCTACTAAGAATACAAAAATTAGCTGGGCATGGTGGTGAGTGCCTGTAATCCCAGCTACTTGGGAGGCTGAGGCAGGAGAATCCCTTGTACCTGGGAGGCAGAGGTTGCAGTGAGCAGAGATCGCACCACTGCACTCCAGCCTGGGTGACAGAGTAAGACTCAGTCTCAAAAAAAAAAAAGGAGTGACTAGAGCCCGCTTGCAGTAGAGGGGTTCCCTGGCAGCAAGTTCTATAGAGCTGCCCCCAGCATCCTGCCAGGAGAAGTGAGGGCTTCGGGGGCCAGGGTTCCAGACACCCCCAACCCGGCTCAGTCTTCTTAGTGATGCGGCACTGCTCTCTGTCCTCCGAACTGACACCAGGCAGATGCAAACCTCAGTTACACAGTACGAGGGAAAACCATGCAGGACCTTTTAAAATAATCAAGCCCCTCTCCCCCGCCCCCCACCATTCTATGTATCAGCTGAAATCATGCACTCCAGCCCTCCCATCAACACCCACATGGTTCGTGGGCACAGGAAAAGTGCCTTCAGGGCGGGCATGGTGGCTCACCCCTGCAATCCCAGCACTTTGGGAGGCTGAGGCGGGCAGATCACCTGGGATCAGGAGTTCGAGACCAGCCTGGCCAACACAGCAAAACCCCGTCTCTACTAAAAATACAAAAATTATCTGGGTGTGGAGGCTGTCACCTGTAATCCCAGAAACTTGGGAGGCTGAGGCAGGAGACTCGCTTGAACCCAGGAGACAGGTTGCAGTGAGCTGAGATCGCGCCACTGCACTCCAGCCTGGGCGACCAAGTGAGACTCCATCTCAAATAAATAAATAAATAGGAAAGTGACTTCTACTTCCTTTATTCTCTCCTCCCCAGAGCTGGAGGGGAGGAGAGTAACTCAAGCCTAAAAATCCCACTGGCTTTAACCCAAAAGAGAACAGAGTCTATGATTCCATTTATATAAAGTATAAAAACAAAGCTAGCCAGTGAGGAGATGGGATGATCCATGCAGCAAACCAACACAACACACACTCACCTATGTAACAAGCCTGCACATCCTGCACATGGGTCCCACAACTCAAAAGTTAAAAAAGAAACAGAAAGCAAATCAACTGGCCAGGCACAGTGGCTCACATCTATCATCCCAGCACTCTGGGAGGCCTAGGCGGGCAGATCACCTGAGGTTGGGAGTTCAAGACCAGCCTGACCAACATGAATAAACCATTTCTTCTAAAAATACAAAATTAGCCGGGCGTGGTGGGGCATGGCTGTAATCCCAGCAAGTCAGGAGGCTGAGGCAGAAGAATCACTTTAACCTGGGAGGCAGAGGTTGCAGTGAGCCAAGATCACACCATTGCACTCCAGCCTGGGCAACAAGAGTGAAACTCCATCTCAATAAAAAACAAACAAACAAAAAATCAACTAACCAGTGCTATGAGAAGTTAGAATGACCCTCCCTTTGGGGGTACAAGGACTGGGGGGCAAGGAAGACCCTTGGGAGCTGGCTGTGTGCCTACTCTTGATCCAGGTGTGTTCCATTTGCAAAAATTGCACAGTTTGTGAAATGTGTACGCTTACAGTTTGTACACTTTGTGCATGAATAATAAACTTCATAAGACGTTTTTAAAACCTGTGGGCTCTAACCACAACACAGAAACAAAATGTTAGCACTCAGCTCTTGTGAGACTCTTCTGCTGTGTTAAAAGCACTCTGTCATAGGGCCACAAAAAAAAAAAAAAAAAAAAGAGCAGTGACCCCTCAAGAGAAGCTGGGATTTGATTTTTTGGGTCACTATTTTCCCAGGTGGCTGCAGGGCAAGGAGAGGGTTGACTCATTTTCTCTGCTCCCCCTCCTGCCCTCTTCCCCACCATGTGGGGCTGGATGGGGGCCAAGGGCCGGGAGATTTGGGCTGTTGCCTTGGTGATGCTTAAACATTGGCTTCACGTTGTGATGGTAAAATAAATAAGCCAGAGGCTTGGGGAGCTCCAACCAGGCCTGCCCGCTGTTCCCAGGTCGCCATTCAAAGCCACAAAGGTGGCTCAGGTATTGTGAAGTCTGGAACTCTCACCTGGGGGACAGGGGACAGGTTAGGAGCACGATGTGTCCTACATGCTCAGTATCCACGCTCGCTGCAGATGTCCACCCTGAATAGACTCTCCCAAAATTCTAGCTCAGTTTTCTGACAATGCAGTGGCCAAGAACGCAAATCCTGAGCATGGGGAAGTTTTCTCAACCTGTGAAGGCTGGATGGGCACACAGGGAGTTCGCAAGCAGCAGGTCCGCTGTCAGGAGACGTGCTCGCCTTCAGAAGGCAAGGGCAAAGGAAGCAGAGTTGTGTCTAGAGGCCAGGAGCCAGGCCACATCCAGCCCCTAACATGCCCGCCGTCCTCTGTCCCCCCAGGTGAGAGTTCCAGGCTTCACAATACTTAAGCCACCTTCGAAGCTTTGAATGGAGATCTGGGAACAGAGGGCAGGGCCGGTTGGGGCTCCCCAAGCCTCTTGCTTATTTATTTTACCATCGCAACTTGAAGCCAACATGGAAGCATCACCGAGGCTTAAACGATGCCTCGGGCCCATCCTGGAATCAGGAAGCAGAGGCGCTGAGATTCCCAGCAGAGCCCGGAAGATGAGGACCTCGGTACAGGAAGTAGAACAGAGCTTTGCCCAAGATAAACTCTTAGCTGTGGTCCGACCACTCTTGCCAAGATGCTGTTTGACTTGGAGGTATATCGCAAGTCCTTGACTCCTCCGGGCCTCAGTTTCCCCATCTGCAAACTATTATTTTTATAGACGAAGACAGGAGAGGATGGGACTCCAGCCCTGGGAACACACCCTCCGAGGCGTATCCCCCCACTCCCTGGCCAGGCAGCTGTGGCAGATGTGCAGAACGTCTTCCAGGGTTTACAACTCGGCTGCCCTCAGGGAAGTGGAAACTGCTGGCCTCACCCATTCCCAAAGCATCCAAATCATAAACTGCCACTAAAGTCTTGGCTCTGAAAGCCTGATTGTCCTGCTGTGTGTGAGGGGAGGGGAGAACACACAAAGCTGGGCAGGGGTGGGGCGGGGACAGCTCCCTCCAGGCCAAGTTGAAGCACTGGACAGTGGGAGAGGCCCTGAGTGCTTGAAACCAGCATGAGGTCACGGCCGTCCTCTCGTTGGGGTGTGATGTGTCGGCAGGCAGTGATTGGCCCGTGGGCCATGATTCACAGCAGCGAGCATTCCTGTCCACAGCCTTGGCCCTTGGCCCTGCAGCTGCCCTTCCCAGCAGACTCCCCGCTTTCCCTCCACCTCTGTCCTTCCAGGGCTCCAGCCTCAGCCTCCAGCCAGCAGGGCAGGGTGATACCCAGCAGCTGCAGGAGGTGGGGGCCCCTGGATACCCTGGGATGGTCCCGTCCAGGGCCACAGGCTGCTGCTCTGAAAGGTGACAGAGCTATCCTGACGGTTTCTCTTCCTGTGTCCACATCTCCTACCTCCCACCCTGCAGAAGGCAGCACACGGGTCCTAGTGGATGTTTACTAAGCACCTACTATGTGCTGTGTGTCAAAGACTTCAAGTGATAACTGTCCTTTGAGAGGGTATGTTCATTTCCTGGGGCTGCCACTTCAAGTCATCATAAACTGGGTGGTTTAAAAGAACAGAAATGAGGGCGGGGGATGGTGGCTCACACCTGTAATCCCAGCACTTTGCGAGGCCAAGGTGGGCGGACCATGAGGTCAGGAGTTCAAGGCCAGCCTGGTCAACATGTGAAACTCCATCTCTACTAAAAACACAAAAATTAGCTGGGCATGGTGGTGCGCCTCTGTAATCCCAGCTATTCAGGAGTCTGAGGCAAGAGAATCGCTTGAACCTGAGAGGGAGAGGTTGCAGTGAACCAAGATCCCACCATTGCACTCCAGCCTGGGCAACAGAGCAAGACTCCATCTCAAAACAAAACAAAACAGAAAAAGAACAGAAATGAGGCCTGGCACAGTGCCTCACACTGGTAATCCCAACACTTTGGGAGGCTGAAGTGGGTGAATCATGAGGTCAGGAGTTCAAGACTAGCCTGGCCAAGATGGTGAAACCCCATCTCTACTAAAAATACAAAACATTAGCCGGGTGTGGTGGCATGCATCTGTAATCCCAGCTACTTGGGAGGCTGAGGCAGGAGAATCACTTGAACCTGGGTGGTGGAGGTTGCAATGAGCTGAGACCATGCCACTGCACTCCAGCCTGGGCAACAGAGTGCGACTCCGTCTCAAAAAAAGAACAGAAATGAGTTCTCTGGCCAGGCACGGTGGCTCACGCTTGTAATCCAAGCACTATGGGAGGCAAGGCGGGTGGATTACCTGAGGTCAGCAATTCAAGACCAACCTGGCCAACATGGTGAAACCCTGTCTCTTTAAAAAAAAAAAAAAAAGAAATGAGTTCTCTCGAAGTTCAGGAGTCCAAAAGTCCAAAATCGAGATATCAGCGGGCCACAGTCCCTCTGAAGCCTTTAGGAAAGGATCCCTCCTGGCCCTTTCCAGCTTCTGGGAGCTCCAGGTATTTCCTGGCTGGTGGCCGCATTGACCCACTCTCTGTCTGTCTTCCCACGGCCGTCTCCCCTCTGTGAATGTCTCCATGTCTCCCCTTGTTACAAGCACAGCAGTCATTGGATATAGGGCCCACCCCACATCCAGGATGACATCATCTCAGGATCCTTAATTAATTACTCTGCAAAGACCTTATTTCCAAACAAGGTCAAATTCTGAGGGTCTGGGTGGACATGAATCATGGGGGCCCACCACAGAGGAACAGTGTCAGTGCCCCCTTCACACAGATGAGAAAACTGGGAGCCAGTGATGTGATGTGCTTTGCACAGAGTCCCTCAGCTGGGAAGTGATGGAGTCAGGATTTGAACGCAGGTCACCTGGCCCGGGACCCGCCCCCATACTGTCTTTGCCAGAACCCGACCTCTTTGAGAATTCCTGTCCTATGACAGCCAAGCAGCAGCGAAACAGGTGGGAAATCCTCAGCCTTCAAGAGCAAAACCTGCTCCTGGCCAGGTGTCGTGGTTTACATCTGTAATCTCAACACTTTGGGAGGCTGAGGTGGGAGGATCACCCGAGCTCAGGAATTCAAGAGTAGCCTGGGTAACATAGCAAGACACCTGTGTCTACAAAAAATCAAAAATTAGGCAGGTGTGGTGCCGCACAACTATGGTCCCAGCTACTCAGGAAGCTGAGGCAAGAGAATCGCTTGAGCCCAGGAGGTTGAGGCTGCAGTGAGCCGTGATCATGCCACCTCATTCAGCTTAGTTAACAGAATGAGACCTTGTCTAAAAAACAAGCAAAAAAATGTGATTCCATACTCCAGTTATTCTCTAACTTCAACTTGTGGGAAAATCCCTAAAGGAACTTGTAAAATCACCTGAGATTCTGACTCATTCAGCGGGTGGAAGTGGGTACAGGCAGACTAGACCAGCACTTGTCAAGGCCAAGACAGGTGGATCACCTGAGGTCAGGAGTTCAAGACCAGCCTGACCAACATGGAGAAACCCTATCTCTACTGAAAGTACAAAAATTACCAAAAAAAAAAAAAAAAAAAAAAAAAGGCACGGTGGTACACACCTGTGATCCCAGCTACTGGGAAGGCTGAGGCAGGAGAATCACTTGAACCCAGGAGGTGAAGGTCGCAGTGAGCCGAGATCACGCCGCTGCACTCTAGCCCGGGTGACAGAACAAGACTCTGTCTCAAAAAAATCAAAATCAAAATCATAAAGGAGGCCATGCACGGTGGCTCACCCCTGTAATTCCAGCACTTTGAGAGGCTGAGGCAGGCGGATCATGAGGTCAGGATATTGAGACCATCCTAGCTAACATCGTGAAACCCCGTCTGTACTAAAAATACAAAAAATTAGCTGGGCATGGTGGCACAAGCCTATAGTCCCAGCTACCGGGGAGGCTGAGGTATGAGAATCACTTGAACCTGGGAGGTGGATGTTGCAGTGAGCTGAGATCGTGCTCAGTGAGACTCTGTCAAAAAAAAAGAAAAAATCAAAGAGGAACAGAGAGCACAGCTCAGCCCGAGGGACCGGTCCCGTGTTGACACCGGATGAGTGCAGTGCCAGCCTGCTGGGGACCAGGAGTCGTCATCCCCCCACAGCCAGCTTGCGCTGAGCAACCCAGGGAAGAGCGTTTGGATGGAAACTCTGGTTCCTGAAGGAGCCAGTGCAGGCTCGCTCTGGGAGGGCCCCAAGGCAGCTCTGGGATCTGCCCAAACCCCAGCATGGAGGATTTGCTCAGAAAGCGAGCCAAACCCTCTTTCCTCTTTACAATTCCAGTGTGAATGACGCCTCCCCAAGCCAGCCTTTTCTCATGGTGGCTTCACCAAGCATCCTCCGCGCCAAGCGATGACGGAAATTCGGTGCTCCAAGTCTTCCCAGCCTGCTGGAGCTGCTGCTTGGACTCTAAGTCAGGACAGCGCCCTCTCCTCCGCCCACAGCCCAGAGGAACACAGGTGCAACTGGCTGAAGGGCCGCCAGGAAAACCCGGTCACCAGCTCTCCTCTGAACAAGATGTCCCTGGCACCTCCCTGGAACTTGCTCGACCAGGTCTCATGAAAATACAGGAACTGGCCTCTGGAGAAGCCACCAGGCATTTCCATGGCCCCAGCAGTGGGCTAGGACTCTGCCAGCCCCCATGCCCGGAAACACCCTGTAGAGTAGCCTCTGGCTTAAAATCCACTGCGGGTCCCAAAACCTCTGAAGTTTAAGAAGGGAGAAAACAGGCAGAAAGGGAAGGAGGGAGTCACCTCACCTAGAAGCCCCTATGGATAGGGGAGTGTCCCGGGACAGCTGGGGATGAGGGGCAGGGGCAACTGTTGTTCTAAAATTTTTTATCGAGGTATGCTTTGCATTACATAAAATTCACCAGTTTATTTTTTTTAATTTTTTTTTTTTTTTGCAGTGGAGTCATGTTTTGTCACCCAGGCTGGAGTGCAGTGGCGTGATCTCGGCTCACCACAGCCTCTGCCTCATGTGTTCAAGTAATTCTTCTACCTCAGCCTCCTGAGTAGCTGGGACCACAGGCACACGCCACCATGCCCAGCTTATTTTTGTATTTTTAGTAGAGACAGGGTTTCACCATGTTGGCCAGGCTGGTCTCAAACTCCTGACCTCAAGTGATCCACCCACCTCAGCTTCCAAAAATTCTGGAATGACAGGCCTGAACTACCACGCCAGACCAAAAATCACCATTTTTAAAGTGAACAGTTTGCGGGTGTGGTGCCTCACACCTGTAATCCCAGCACTTTGGGAGGCCAAGGCAGGAGGTGATTTGTGTCCAGGAATTCAAGATCAGCCTGCACAGCATAATGAGACCCCATCTCTACAAAAAAAAAAAAAAATTGTCTTAATGAGCTGGGCATGACGGCATGCACCTGTAGTCCCAGCTACTTGGGAGCCCAATGCAGGAGGATGGCTTGAGCCTAGGAGGTCGAGGCTGCAGTGAGCCGTGATCACACCACTGCACTCCAACTTGGGCAACAGAGTGAAACCCTGCCTCAAATAAACAAATAAATGAATAAAATTAAAGTGAACAATTTGGTGGCATTTAATACATTCACGATGTTGTGCAACCATCACCTCTACATAATTTCAAAACATTCTTATCCCCCCAAAAGGAAACTCCCTACCCATGAAGCAGCCACTCCTTCTCCCCACACCCTATCAGCCCCGGCATCCACTAGTCAGCATTCTGTCTCTGTGACTCTCTTATGCATTCTGGACATTTCACACAAATGGAGTCAGACACCTCACAGCTCCCTTCTCTCCTTGTCCTGACCTCCCTTCAATCCCTGTGGCTGCCTCACCCCTGCTTTCAGGGGCAGGCACATGACCCAAGTCATGTAAATCAGTCACCATAATCAGTTCCTGAGGGGGCTTGTGGCTCAATCCCAGCCCATGAGAGCAGCGTCAGGACATCCACTGAATCTGCAGGACAGGAGCTAGAGTCGCTGGCAGCCACCTTTGCTGCCTCACAGTGTGCACCCACCAGAAAATGAGACCCACACGGAGGAAAGCAGAGATAAAGCGGAGGCCCATTCTTGTCAATATCACCTGAGCTCCTAGATCCAGCTCTACCTGAAGGCGGACCTAGCCTTACAGGCCATTTTACTTTTGAAAACCAATAGCACCTTTCTGTATTTAAGTTAGTTGGAACTGGTTTTCTGTAATTTGCAACTAAAAGAGACCTGATTAATATCTGTGGCAAAGGGGACTCCGGTTTCACTTTCCTGCCTTGGTACCTTCCGTTCCTTGTGGAACAAAATGCAACATCCCTTTTAAGGGGGCCTCCCTCCCCTTTCAGGCCTTGTACCCCTGCGTCTTGGTTAACACACCAGCCCCACAATTTTTCTCACACACACACACACGACACACACACATGAACACATATATGCACAAACACATGCACCCACAGACACATGCACATATACACACACATATATGCACCCACACATACATGCACATATACACATGCATATACATACATGCTATAATAAATAATGTAATACAATATATAATAAATATAATAAATTATTGATTAAATTAAACACATATGCACACAGACACACATATACACACATATACACACCCACACACATACACATGCTATACACATGCATCCACATACATATGCACACACATGCATCCACAGACACACACACACTTGCATTTACACACATGCATACCACACACCACACACATACACACATATGCATCCAGAGACATACACACATGTATACACATGCATATATGCACATTCATACACAAACGCTACACACACACATGCACCCACAGACATACACACATGTATTCACATGCACACACATTCATACATGCTACACACATATACACACACCCACATGCATACACACATGTATACACATGTACATACATACATGCACACATGCTACGCACACATGCACCAACAGACATACACATGTATACACATGCACATACACACATTCACACACATATGCTACACACACACATGCACCAACAGACATACACACATGTATACACATACACATACACACACACACACACATGCACCAACAGACATACACACACATATACACATGCACATACACACATTCACACACACGCACTACACACACACATGCACCAACATACACACATGTATACACATGCACATACACATATTCACACACACGCACTACACACACACATTCACCAACAGACATACACACAAGTATATACATGCACATACATTCATACACACACATATGCACCTCCCGAATAGCTGGGATTGCAAGCAGCCACCACCACGCCCAGCTAATTTTTTTCTTTTGAGACAGAGTCTCACTCTGTCACCAGGCTTGAGTGCAGTGGTGCAATCTCAGCTCACTGCAACCTCCACCTCCCTTAAGGAGTTCCAGTGGTTCTCCTGTCTCAGCCTCCTGAGTAGCTGGGACTACAGGCACATGCCACCACACCCAGCTAATTTTTGTATTTTTAGTAGGGACAGAGTTTCACCAAGTTGGCCAGGATGATCTCAATTTCTTGACATCGTGATCTGCCTGCATCGGCCTCCCAAAGTGCTGGGATTACAGGTGTAAGCCACCACACCCGGCCTTGCATTTTTAGTAGAGATGGGGTTTCACCATGTTAGCCAGGCTGATCTGGAAATCCTGACCTCAGGTGATCTACCCACCTCAGCCTCCCACAGTGCTGGGATTACAGGCATGAGCCACCGCGTCCAGCCTTAGAAAGGAACATTTAATAGGGACTTAGGAACAGAAGCCATCATCTCAGGCAGCTGCAAGGCCAGCTGGTTGATCCCCACGCCATTCCCTCCCAGACCAGGGCTTGTACACCAATAGGGAAGTAATGCAGAAGACGATTGTAAAGAAAGGTAAGAATGCCAAGTGAGCCCGCCTAAGGCCAGGGCTTATGGTCTAGGTTGTTCAAGGACTGGGTGTGGTGGCTTATTCCTGTAACCCCAGCACTTTGGGAGGCTGAGGTGGAAAGATGGTTTGAAGCTAGGAGTTGAAGACCAGCCTAGCAGCCTGGGCAACATAGTAAGACCCTATCTCTCGCTCTATATTTTTTTCTTTTCTTTTTTTTTTTTTTTTTTTGAGACAGGGTCTCTGTCATCCAGGCTAGAGTGCAGTGGTACAATCTCGGCTCACTGCAATCTCTGCCTCCCGGGCTCAAGAGATTCTCCCGCCTCAGCCACCCGAGTAGCTGGGACTACGTGCGTGTGCCACCACACCCAGCTAATTTTGTATTTTTAGTAGACATGGGGTCTCACCATGTTGGCCTGCCTGGTCTCAAACTCCTAACCTCAGGTGATCCACCCGTCTCAGCCTCCCAAAGTGCTGGGATTATTGAGCCACTGTGTCTGGCCTATTTATATTTTTTTAATATATTTTTTTCCAAAAGGTTGTTTTGACCTAAAGGCAGTGTTTACCGTAAGTACATGTTCTTACACAAGAAGCAGCAGACAAAATAAAAATCTCAGAGGCATTCCTGGAACTGGTGTTAATCAGAAGTCAACACGGCGGGTTAGTGTCCTAGACGGAGTCACTTTGGCCTGCACACAGGCAATGTTCGAAGTACGTTACAAACGCTAAGCCGCTTAATTCTCGTAAAGGCTTTACGAGGCAGGCACTATTACTACCACATTTTATAGATGCAAGGGCACAGAGAGGTTAAGCAGTCTGCCCAAGGTCACACAGTTAATGAGTGGCAGAGCAACGTTTGTACCCCAGCACTCTGTCCCAAGGCCCCTGCTGTTAGCCACTGACAAGGCTGTCTATGCTGATGGCGGGCTCTCCAGCTGAGCAAGGGTGGCCAAGCACGAGCCAGCTGCCCGGCCACTCCGGGAGTGAGACAGGCACATCTTGACATCAAGGAGCATGCTGGGAGCACCCTGCTCATCCATGTAACCTGGAGGTCAGAGGCCGGCTGAGCCAAGGGGCTCTGAGGGGAGCTAGGAATTCCCAGGCTGGACTGATCCGTCTTCGTTCACCAGCCCTCAAGGGAGAGCTCCAAGGACCACATCCGTCCCCGCAGGGGAGCCACGGGAGGTGGCCACCCCTCCCTGGAAAACAAGGTTTGGTGCCTGCCCTGGAGAAAACAGTTTGTCCCTGAAGGAAAAACAAAACAATAAAACTCAGCTCTGGGCGAAGGATGGTCCCGCTGCTCCTCCACCAGGGTGAGGGAGTGTGCTGGCGAGACGGGCTCCCTTTTGTCGGGGCAGGTGCGTCTCCTCCTGGCCTGGAGCCCATTACAACCACATCATAAACGCCCTGCAGGAGAGGATGCTCCACACTGGCCCCACGAGGCCCGCACCACCTCTCCCAGGGGGCTGGAGAGTGAGCAGCGACACAGGAGGTTCCAGCAGTCCTGGCCGTAAGGGTCACTGGCTCCCCTGTGACAGCTGACTCTGCTCCCAGGAAGAGAAACAGGGGAAATCCTAGAACCAGGAGCAGATCCCATCCCAGTGGTCTCTGCCTCAGAAAGAGGCGACACTGGAGAGAGGCGTCCCTGCCAGGATGGAAACCACAAGGGCCCCAATTTCTGTCCGTCTTTTTTACCACTGGGCGTCTAAAATACCATGTCACAAAACGTCCACAATCTTTCTCTAAAGGATTTGATGTGAGAAGCTTAGGCTTTGCAGTTCATGGTCTCTTGCAAATCCCCCACTCGGCCATTGGAGAGCACACACCGCCCATAGCTTCCAAGAGGATGAAGCCTCATCCCAATCAAACCTTAGATATGGACACTGAAATTAGATTTCCTTTTTCTTTTTTGAGACAGAGTCTCACTGTGTCATCCAGGCTGGAGTGCAGTGGTGCAATCTCAGCTCACTGCAACCTCTGCCTCCCAGATTCAAGTGATTCTCCTGCCTCAGCCTCCTGAATAGCTGGGACTACAGGAACCCACCACCAAGCACAGCTAATTTTTGTATTTTTAGTAGAGACGGGGTTTCACCATGTTGGTCTCAAACTCCCGACCTCAAGTGATCCGCCCACCTTGGCTTCCTAACGTCTAGGACGCTAACCCGCCGTGTTGACTTCTGATTAACACCAGTTCCAGGAATGCCTCTGAGATTTTTATTTTGTCTGCTGCTTCTTGTGTAAGAACATGTACTTACGGTAAACCCTGCCTTTAGGTCAAAAAAACCTGAGTTTACAGGTGTAAGCCACCATACCTGGCCTGAAAGTTGATTTTCATATCATTGTCAGGTGTCATAAACTACTACTTTTTTTTTTTTTTTTTTTGACATGAAGTCTTGCTCTGTCGCCCAGGCTGCAGTGGTGTGATCTCGGCTCACTGCAACCTCGGCCTCCTGGGTTCAAGCAATTCTCCTGCCTCAGCCTCCCAAGTAGCTGGAATTACAGGCATTTGCCACCAAGCCCAGCTATTTTTGTATTTTTAGTAGAGATGGGGTTTTGCCATGTTTGCCAAGCTGGTCTCAAACTCCTGACCTCAGGCGATTTGTCCACCACGGCCTCCCAAAGTGCTGGGATTGCAGGCATGAGCCACTGTGCCTGGCCATGAACTATTATTCTTCTTTTGATTTATTTTCCCAACCATTAAGAAAAGTACAAACCTGGCCAAGAACAGTGGCTCACACCTGTAATCTCAGCATTTTGGGAGGCTGACACTAGAGGATTCCTTGAGCCCAAGAGTTCAAGACCAGTCTGGCTAATACGGCAAAACTCCGCCTCTACTAAAAATACAAAACTTCAGTGCAACATGGTGGTGTGCACCTGTAGTTCCAGCTACTCAGGAGGCTGAGGCAGGAGGATCACTTGAGGCCAGGAGGCAGAGGCTGTAGTGAACCCAGATCACACCACTGCACTGCAGCCTGGGCGACAGAGCGAGACCCTGTCTCAAAAAAGAGTGAAAACCATCCTTTGCTTGCAAGTTGTCCAAAAACAGACAGCAGGCGGGACTCGGCCTGCAGGCTGTTGTTTGCTGACCTCTGGCTTTGTGACCACAGCCCCACGTGATCAAACCCAAACAGAAGGCTCCCAGTGCTGTGCAAGTCAGGGACCCTCTGCCCTCCCGTGGACCCCCATCGAACAAGAGCGATTCTCGGCTCACGCCTCTCCTGTGGGCTCTTGGATCATGCTTGCTCTTCCCTTTCCAGCACTCACTTGTTTTTGGAGACTCAGTTCAAGTATCTCAGGCTCTGGGAGCCCTCTCCAGATGCCCCATAGGGTTTAATGCACCTCTCTGTCCTATCCAAGCCCCATCAACTAGGCCCTCCGTGCACTTGTTGACAAGTCTGATGGTGGCAGTTTGTACTCAGCTTCCTCCGTCGGCCCAGAAGCTACTGGAGGGCAGGCCGTGGGTCTTCCAGCTCCCTCTCCCAGTTCATGAAACACTGTATATGCTCTGTTAAGTGCTTGCTGGGATCATCTGTCCATCCACTGTGGCCGCCTCCTCCTCCTCCTCTTCTTCCTCCTCCTCCTCCTCCTTGTCCTCTTCCTCCTCCTATTCTTCCTCCTGCTACTTCTCCTCCTCCTCCTCTTCCTCCTCTTCCTCCTCCTCCTCTTCCTCCTCCTCCTCCTCCTCTTCCTCCTCTTCCTCCTCCTCCTC